>NC_038241.2:16781185-16933727 GCF_000004515.6 Glycine max | reverse complement strand
TGCGTTTTCGTTCATGTGTCCTCCACCCACGAGTTTGGAGCCATGCGTAGTGATTGCTTAATGCAATTCTCCATTCTCAACCCTTTTTCGGAGCCCTTGAATTGCGTTTTCGTTCATGTGTCCTCCACCCACGAGTTTGGAGCCATGCGTAGTGATTGCTTAGTGCAATTCTCCATTCTCAATCTTTTTTTCGGAGCCCCATGAATTGCGTTTTCGTTCATGTGTCCTCCATCCACGAGTTTGGAGCCATGCGTAGTGATTGCTTAATGCAATTCTCCATTCTCAACCCTTTTTCGGAGCACATGAATTGCGTTTTCGTTCATGTGTCCTCCACCCACGAGTTTGGAGCCATGCGTAGTGATTGCTTAATGCAATTCTCCATTCTCAACCCTTTTTCGGAGCCCATGAATTGCGTTTTCGTTCATGTGTCCTCCACCCACGAGTTTGGAGCCATGCGTAGTGATTGCTTAGTGCAATTCTCCATTCTCAATCTTTTTTTTGGAGCCCCATGAATTGCGTTTTCTTTCATGTGTCCTCCACCCACGATTTTGGAGCCATGCGTAGTGATTGCTTAGTGCAATTCTCCATTCTCAACCCTTTTTCGGAGCCCATGAATTGCGTTTTCGTTCATGTGTCCTGCACCCACGAGTTTGGAGCCATGCGTAGTGATTGCTTAGTGCAATTCTCCATTCTCAACCCTTTTTCGGAGCCCATGAATTGTGTTTTCGTTCATGTGTCCTCCACCCACAAGTTTGGAGCCATGCGTAGTGATTGCTTAGTGCAATTCTCCATTCTCAATCTTTTTCGGAGCCCCGTGAATTGCATTTTCGTTCATGCTTCCTCCACCCACGAGTTTAGAGCCATGCGTAGTGATTGCTTAGTGCAATTCTCCATTCTTAACCCTTTTTCGGAGCCGCATGAATTGCGTTTTCGTTCATGCGTCCTCCACCCACGAGTTTGGAGCCATGCGTAGTGATTGCTTAGTGCAATTCTCCATTCTCAACCCTTTTTCGGATCCCCAATAATTGCGTTTTCGTTCATGCATCCTCCACCCAAAGAGTTTGGAGCTATGCTTCATGATTGACTAGTGAGGACCCTCTAGTGCGATCCTCCATTCTCCAGAGATTTTCATCGTCAAGGGCGGATCCTCTTGACTGGGAAATATGATCTTTGTTTATTTTCCCGATTGGTTTCTTTCCCAAATGTGTATATGTATATTATTTATTTATTGTTGTTGTTTGTATTTTGTTTTGTGTTGTGCAGAAAAAAAAAGGAGTAGAGACGAGAGTTATCATGGACTAATCACGGAAAGGGCAAGACGGACGAAATCAGTGTCTTATCTTTGCTTTCCTCTTATCTCCGATAAAAGGTAAGTAAAGAGGGGCAACTGTCATACCCTAATTTCGTCCGAGGATTATTACTTGATGACATGCAACCTTTGGTTAGCCGCTTTGAGAGACTTGGCGTCCTTTGTTGCACAATAAATGAAGTCCCGAGACGTGTCAAAAATCAAAAGGAAGCAGGCTTGCGCGATCCGTGAAATTCCGTGATGTGGTGGAAATCGAAAAGATGTGTTTTTGCGCAATTCATGAGTTTCCGTAACTTCTTCGAAAGCTAAAAAAGAGTAAATACATAACCCGTAAGGATTCGTAACCTTGCGGAAGGAAAATAAGTATCGTTACGAAATTCGTAAAGTTTTGTAACGTTACAGAAAAAGAATTACCAAAAAAAAATAGAAGGGGGGTGCATTTAGTAAAAGGGGGTACAAATAGCAATCTGGCCCACTTGGGCCTTCCAGATCCTTCCTCCAGAAGGCTGTTGCTTCTGGAGGAAGCAACCTTGCTCGCCTATTTTGCTATAAATAGGGGGAGGAGTGAAGAAGAAAAGGGTTCAGCCTTCTTGGCACTTCTCATTCTCTCGAAATTGCTGAGGAAAATTATTTCCGTGAAGAAAATCCAAGCCGAGGCGCTTCCGTAATGTTTCCGTGAGTAATTACGCGAAGATTCTCGACCGTTCTTCAACATTCATCGTTCGTTCTTCGTTTTCTTCAGTCTTCAACGGGTAAGTACCTCAAACTGAGCTTTTCAATTCATTCTATGTACCCGTGGTGGTCCACATTTTGTTTCATGTATTTTTATTCTCGTTTTCATTCGCTTTTTATACCCCCTTTTGACGTGCTTAAGTCATTTATTTAAGTCATTTCTCGCCTAATCTAAAAATAAAATAAATTTCCACTGATCGTTTGAATTGTATCATCCGTTAATTTTGGTTAAAATGAATTCCGACCGTTCGGTCATGCCGTAACCACGTTGGAAATCAAAAAAGAGGTAAAATAATAATATAATAATAAAAAATACCTTTTAGTAAAATAAAGCGAAAAATCAATCGGACGTTTTCTCTTTGGGATTTCTCATTCTTAATTGAATTGACTAATAACTAAAGTGAAACTAAGGCTAAAATCAACTCGCCTAGTCAAGCTCGTCCACAAAAAATAGGATTTGAAAGTTTTATCTCAGCTTTTCTTACCAAGTTAAATGGATCATTTTTAAAGGACCAAAACCTTTAAGTGATCACCTTTCAAGTAAAAAGAATCGCTTGATTCACGCTTAAGGAAGAACTACGTAGGTCTGATTTCCTCTTCGATGGAGGGTACATAGGAGCAAAAGCCCCGCTTTTGTCGACCTCAAAAAATAAAAAGAAATAAAAGTTAAGGTAATACAATTTCCACAATTCTAAAAAATAGGTTTTTGTCCTTTGAGACAAACGTGAGAGGTGCTAATACCTTCCTCAAGCGTAAATACAACTCCCGAACTTAGAATTTTCATTTTGACCGGTTTCCTTCGGTTTTCCCGACGTTTTCCACAAATAAACGTTGATGGCGACTCCGCGCACCTTTCCTCCTTTGGAAAGCGCACCCGTGAGCCTCGCCTTCGCTCGCCCGCAAAAGGGCACGTTGCGACACATGTTGGCAAGCACAAGGGCCTCTCCGGAGAAAACCCTTTTTACGATGAAAGGCCCTTCGTAGTTCGGGGCCCACTTTCCCCTATTGTCTTTCAGGGCTTGGGAGACTTTCTTCAGTACCAGGTCCCCTTCACTGAACCTGTGCGAGTGTATCTTCTTGTCAAAAGCGTTCATCACTTGTTTCTGATATAAGTGCCTGTGGCGCATGGCGACCAAACGCTTGCCTTCTATGAAATTAAGCTGATCGAAATGTGCTTGGGCCCACTCCGATTCCTTTAATCCGGACTCCACCAAGATTCTTAATGACGGGACTTCCACCTCAAACGGTAGCACAACCTCCATTCCGTATACCAACGAGAACGGTGTTGCCTCGGTTAATGTGCGCACTGAGGTTCGGTAACCATGTAGCGCGAATGGGAGCATCTCGTGTCAATCCTTGTATGACACGGTCATCTTCTGGACAATTTTCTTGATATTCTTGTTGGCTGCCTCCACTGCTCCGTTCATCTTGGGTCTGTAGGGTGTGGAATTATGATGTTGGATCTTAAACTCCTCGCATATTTCCCCCATCATCTTGTTATTCAAGTTGGTGCATTCTCCATGATAATCTTCCTCGGCAAACCATACCGGCAAATAATCTCCCTCTTAATGAACCTAACCACCACATTCCTGGTGACGCTAGCGTACGACACATCTTCGACCCACTTAGTGAAGTAATCGATTGCCACTAGGATGAAACGATGTCCGTTCGTAGCTTCGGGCTCTATGGCCCCAATCACATCTATTCCCCACATGGAAAATGGCCATGGTGCGGCCAAAACATTCAGAGGCAAGGCCAGAGCGTTGACATTGTCTACAAATGTCTGGCATTTGTGACACTTCCTCACATGGAGACAACAATCGCTCTCCATGGTGAGCCAATAGTAGCCCGCCCTTAAGATCTTCCTAGCCATGGCATGCCCATTAGCGTGCGTACGGAAAGAGCCCTCATGGACCTCCCCCAACATGCTCTCAGCTTCTTTAGCGTTCATGCAGCAGAGCAAAACCATGTCATGGTTTCTCTTGTATAGTATGCTTCCGCTCAAGAAGAAACCGGCTGCTAATCTCCTTAACGTCCTCTTGCCGTTGTCGGAAGCCTCCAGTGGGTACTCTTTGCTTTCAACGTATCGCTTGATATCGAAATACCAAGGCTTACCGTCCCGCTCTTCTTCCACCAGACAACAATGTGCGGGTCTGCCATGACACCTGAACTCAATGTACGATAGGTCTCTGTGCGGTGTCAGCTGGAACATGGACACTAAAGTGGCAAGCGCATCCGCCATTTGATTTTCCTCTCAGGGAACAAGATGGAAAAAGATCTCATCAAAGAACTCAGCCAATTCCTTGATATAGGCTTGGTAGGGTATCAGCTTGTGGTCTCTAGTCTCGCATTGCCCTCTCAGCTGGTGAATCACCAGTGTTGAGTCTCCGTACACCATGAGTAGCTTGACGTTGAAGTCAATTGCTGCCTGGATGCCCAGAGCGCATGCTTCGTATTCAGCCATGTTATTGGTGCAGTCAAATCCCAGCCAGGCTGTGAAAGGTATACATTGATTTTCCGGAGAGACCAATACTGCCCCAACGCCATGGCCTAGAACATTTGACGCTCCATCAAACCACACGATCCACTTGTCCCTGTCCTCGTCTAGTTTTTCCTCAAACAAGGCCATGATGTCCTCATCCGGGAACTCGGGATGCATGGGTTGATAGTCACTAAGAGGCTGTTGAGCCAAATAATCTGCCAAGGCGCTTCCCTTTATCACCTTTTGGGTGACATAGACTATATCAAACTCAGATAGCAAAACCTGCCACCGGGTGATCTTCCCTGTGAGAGCAGGCTTCTCAAAGATGTACTTGACCGGGTCCATTTTGGATATCAGCCAGGTGGTATGGCTCAGCATGTACTGTCTTAGACGGTGGGACGCCCAGACTAAAGCACAACACGTCCTTTCCAGCAGGGAGTAGTTCATCTCACAGGTCATGAACTTCTTACTCAAGTAGTAGACGACACACTTTCTTTTTGGGGTCCACCTCTATCCTTTTCTGGCTTACGATGAAACCTAGTAATTTTCCTGACTTGACCCAGAAGGTGCACTTAGCAGGGTTCAACCTCAACCGATACTTCCTAAGCCTTTTGAACAACTTCCGCAAGTTGACAAGGTGTTCCTTCTTGGTTTTAGACTTGGCGATCATGTCGTCTACATAGACTTCGATTTCTCGGTGCATCATGTCGTGGAACAAAGCCACCATAGCCCGTTGATAGGTTGCCCCGGCATTCTTGAGCCCAAAGGCGAGCTGGGTTGCTTCCACTAGAAGGCACCGCCTTCTGTTGGAACCCCCTGGAAGGCTCAAGTGGGCCTAATTGCTATTTGCACACCCCTTTTTGCCTTTTTTGCCGATTCCTTTTCTGAAACGTTACGGAACTTTACGGATTACGTAACGACACCTATTTTCTTTCTGGAATGTCGTGAAACTTTACAGATTACGCAACCATGCCCTTTTTGACTTCTGAAATGTTGCGGAACTTTATGGATTGCGCAACAATGCTTCCTTTCGACTTCCGGCATGTCGCGGAACTTCACGGATTGCCTAACGATGGGTGTTAAGTACCTCGTGGCAGTCAAGCGAAGGTTGCATGCCACCAAACAATGGTCCCCAGACGAAATTAGGGTATGACAATAGCTCTTACCAAAATGAAGTTCATGATTTTTCATTGAATTTCGATTAGCTTTTGAGCTGGCATGGTATGCCATGAATTCCTCAAACACACATTCAAGATTAGGAGTTCTTTCTTCTTCATATTGATTGTAAGGACTTAAACTCCTATTCCCACCTTTGATCGTGTGTCGTCAAGATATTCATTTCACCCCTTAAAAAGCTCTAAATCTCATTGAACTAAATCATCTGCAGAAGATTTACTATACATACAAAGCACTAACAAGAGCAGGTGGTCACCAAGTCAAGAGGAAAACAAACATAAACAAAAACAATTACTCTCAAGTAATAAATGAATAAAGAATAGACACCTAAAGACGATCTAACTTCCCAAATAAAAAAAAGTTCCCCGACAACGACACCAAAAACTAGTTCGGCTTCCGGCAAGTGCACCGGATCGCACAAGTAGTATAAAACAGTAAGAACCGAGTATCAAACTCTCGGGGAACTTGTGTTGTTTGGTAAGCTATTTCAGCAAATAGATGTTTGGTGTGTAAAGATAAGTGTGAATATGAACAGGTGTATAAACTATCTGTGCAAAAAGAAAGAAAATCACGCGAGAGGAATGATGTGTAAAGAACAAGTAGAAACACGTTGGCCTTCCTAATAGGGGCCTGATGCTAAAAAGATATTCTCTATCTAACAATGCTCATGTGTTCTTATGGTGTCTCCTAAGATACTAAACCCCGATTCCTCATGATAGTTTAGCCTAATCCTGATCAAGCATCATCCGCAGATTCCTCTTGTAGGACTAAACTTAACCAGGACCGCATTAAGACACACATACACAACTAAGCCATATACTCTCAAGGACTTTAGAGTCAGACCAGTTTCCACTGTTGAATGACCCTAACAAAGCATTCATCTACGTGATCAAGGTAAAGGCATACTGGAGTGAAAAGCATATAGCACAGAGAACACACAAAACATCATTTAATAGATAGAAATATATTTACATCAGGTACCTACAAGGAAGATTCAACAAAGGATTTAGCTTTCTATACCAGGAAGCCTTCTTTACAACAAAGAGAAGAACAAGATGAAAGATTGCAAAAATACAAGTGGTGAGGATGTCTCCTTCACCTCTAGGATCTCACAATCACTCACAAACTCATCTCAAGCTCTCAAACTGGCTCCTGCTTCAAGCTTTGGTCTCTGCAGATCTTCACACAACAAAATCTCTCAAAACTTTCTAGAACTTGGACCTTTCTCTCTCTAGAAACTCTAGACATGCAAAGCTCTGAATCCCAGTCCAAACTCTTCCTCTAAAATCTAATTTCAGGCTTAAATAGATGGCCTTGTTCGTGCTCATGCGCTTAGCGCAATTATGGACCGCTTAGCGCACATTAGTGAATTTTGGCTTAGCAAGTGCCTTTCTCACTTAGCGGATGAACTGAAGCGGTGCGCTTAGTGAGATGAAGTGGTGCGCTTAGCGAACCTGTACAACTCATCTTCTTCCAGAGTCTTCCTCGCGTTTAGCCCATGAATGTTGCGCTTAGCGGACGCTCCCTAAGCCAGCAGATTGGCTTAGCGAGAAGGTGAAAAACAACATTTTTCAAAGCTTGCCTAATTAACCTAAAATTGAGAGAAAATGATTATTAAACACACAAAATGGAAGTACTAAGTATTTATTACCTATATTTAACAGAAAATACTTATAACACTACAAAATAACCATAAATTGGAAGAGTTTGATACAATTTACACAAGTTTTATACACAAAAGTTAGTCGTACTCACCGACTAACAATTTGTTTGAAACAAAAAAAAAACTAAACATAAAAAACTTTTGCATGGTTTCTTTTTTTCACGGACCCTTTGTTCCTTTGATAAGTGTAGTCTCGGGTTATAACTTTGCCTAGGATTTTCAAACTTTTTCTAAAAACTAACATGCATTTTGAAAAAAGAAAGAAACAATCACTAGTTTTCTTCAAAAAAGTTTGTGGATCAAAACACAAAAGGTTTTTTTGAAAAAAGAAATGTGTACCTAGAGGGTGAAAACAATGAAAGACTTTCCCGAATGCCAAAATGGACTCGGATGTTTTGTATGGACTTGATAAAAAAGCAATTTTTGAAACACTGATTTGGCCTGAATGTGGAAACAGACCCTAAGCCATAGTGATCGCGTGACCACAAATTTTATGTTGAGCGTCTGCATGGGTATGTTTGCGATTGATTTTGCATGAATTTCTAATTATCATAATATGTGATTCATGGGGATTATCTAGGCATTCCTTTCTTTCTAAGCCATTGGCCAAACAACAATCCCAATATACATTATTTTTTGCCATTTGCAAGCCTTGTGAACCAAACATTGATTTTTGCCAGGATCTTAACCTAGGATGGAAGTTTCCAACCTTACCTTGGGATAAGAAAGAAGAAGGCTCTTCCAAGGGGGGTTTCTATCATCTTTTGGTTAGTGATGTTCATCAAAACAAAAAGCAAAAAACACAAAGAACAAAAAGCAACAAAGAAAGAAAGAAAAAAAATCAATCAATTAAAGATAGAAAAGAGCAAAGGAAAATAGAAAAGGAAAACAAGTTCTTTGGACCAAACAATGGCTGAACCATGTACAGAGTTGTCAAAAGGAGAAAAAGGAGGGGGGTAATAGTAACTTGGTTAAGACATGAAGGGATAGGAAGTGATCGCCCATTTAAGTTACTAACCAAATCTTTGGGTCTACTCTCCTATTCCTCACAAAACAAAGGGGAAGAGAGAGGGGAAAGGCCAGAGCAACCAAAACCAATTTCCTACGAAGTCTGACCTTAGAAAGTCCTATTGATCCATGATGATTATGCATATTATCCTTGATTTGATGGGAAATGACCTGCAAAATCAATTTATGACATATCTATGATTTGGAATTAAGACGAAAACACTTGCCTATGTGAAGCTTTATACACCTTGTGCGGTTTTCCTCTGTTCGGTTGGACCCAGTGTTTCTTCTAATGCTTTTTTAGAAATGAAATGCAAATGTATTAAATCTCATTTTGGTTATGAGAAATTCTATCTTCATGCTTTCATTCCCCATTAGTCGCATTGTATTTTTGAAAGAAAAAAATGTGTGCTCTTCTGATCGGTTTGGGGGTTTGTTTCTTTACTAAGCGTGTTTGCGTTTTAGTGAAAGATTTCAAAGACTTTAATGTCTTTTGTCTTTACATTTCAAGACTTCAATGTCTTCTATCTTTACATTTCAAGACTTCAATGTCTTCAGTCTTTACATTTCAAAGACTTCAATGTCTTCTGTCTTTACATTTCAAGACTTCAATGTCTTCTGTCTTTACATTTCAAGACTTCAATATCTTTTGTCTTTACATTTCAAGACTTCAGTGTCTTCTATCTTTACATTTCAAGACTTCAATGTATTATGTCTTTACATTTCGAGACTTCAATGTATTCAGTCTTTACATTTCAAAGACTTCAATGCCTTTTGTCTTCACATTTCAAGACTTCAATGTCTTCTGTCTTTACATTTCAAGACTTCAATGTCTTTTGTCTTTACAGTTCATGACTTCAATGTATTCTGTCTTTACATTTCAAGACTTCAATGTCTTCTGCCTTTACATTTCAAGACTTCAATGTCTTCCGTCTTTACATTTCAAGACTTCAATCTCTTCAGTTTTTACATTTCAAGGCTTCAATGTCTCCTATTTTGTTATGCAAGACAAAAACATCTTTTAGTACTTTTGATACTTCATCCGTTTATTCTTTTTTTTACAAGTTTCACTTCTTTGGTTTTTGCCAGTTGCCAGTTAGATAGCAAGATCACTTGGATGAAATTAGTGTCCTTATCTTTACTTACCTTTTCATTTTCAATAAAAGATAAGTAAAGAGGGGCAACTGCCAAACCCTAATTTCATCCGAGAACTATCATTCGCTGATGTTTTGATTTTTGCTAATCAAAAGGTATTGTTCAACATCAGTTTCTGCACAAGGCGTGAGATCGTTCGGCGTTTTGGTCAAGGATGCGAAAAGTACCCAAGGGGAGGGGGAAAAGGGTTATTTCAGGCAATTTTCTGGACCCTGGCTCGCCCAGCCTAGCCCCTGGCTCGCCTGGACCCCTAAATTGCTTAGGGGTGAAGAAACCAGCTCGCCTAGGTGAGCTCCAGCTTGCCTGGACGAGCTGCCTTAGTCCCAAAGGCCCTCATTTCCTATAGATAGGCGTGAGGGAGGCTAAGGAAGGGGTTGGACATTCAGTATTAAGAGGATTTTGAGAGAAATCAGAGAGAAGAATAAGAAAAAAGAGAAAAATGAGCCCGAGGCACTACAGAATTATGACTATAATCAACTTTTACATCGTTCTTCATTCATCATTCGATTAGTTTGTGTTTTAAGGATTTGGATAAGATCTATGCACCCTTAGGGGTCCTCTTTTGTTTTGTGCATCTTCATCTCCTTCTTCTATCATCAATAATCTATTTTTTTCATGTAAAATAAATTTCAACTAATCACTAGTGTTGTAAATCATCCTTTTACAGAGATTGAAAGTTAATGAATAAAACTGAGATGAAATCAACATATAATTGAATTTCTCTTCATTCAAGTCACTTGAGATCGTTCAAGGTCCAATTCCTTAACAGCCTCTTTTTCTTGTTAGTTAAAATGAATCTTTCAAAAGCCTAAAATCAATTCAACACATAACCTTCTTGCTTTAAAGAACTACGTAGGTCTGAATTCTTCATCGTACTTGAGGATACGTGGGAGCAAGGGCAACACCCTTGTCGACCCCAAAAAAATAAAAAAATAAAAAATAAATATAAAAGGGAAAATAAATAATAATGAAGTCGCATTTTTACACACTCGATTAAAGGCTATCGTCCCTTGTGACATGCACGTTGATGGCGACTCCCGCGTGTTTTCCTTTTTGGAACACGCATCTTTATCTCGCCTCGCCCTCCCACTGAAGGGTAGGTTGCGACAGGCATGCACTTTGGCGAGTCTCGTGGAAACCCAAACTGAAGCAGATACATAATTGGGGTTATCTCTACAGATAGAATAATCTTGGTTAAGCCTTGCTAATTCCCAAACGATAATTTTGACTGCTTCTGTTGGTTTGCCAAGGGATTGAGAATCAAGGCAAGTGATTTAGGGTCTATCACCTAAGGAATTAGTGATAGAATACATTAGTGAATTGGGGATGAACGATATAACAACGTAGAAGTGTAAGGAATTGCAGTAAATAGGGGGATTTTGAGTATAATCTTAGAATTTCAACAATATTGTTTTCACCTACAATTATTTTCACTTCAACAAGTAACTTCTTACCATTTCTTTTCATTTCTGTAATTAAATTTTTAGCACATTAATCTCTCTGGGAAAATATATCTTTTATTTTCTTTTTTGATTAGTTCTAGTTTTAGGTAGTTTAAAATATAAAAACACAAAAATATCTTTATACGAAAGGTTTTAATTTGAATATTCATCCTTGCACTATTCCCTTGGTAGACGACCTAAGCTTTGGTTCAATACTACAATTAGGATTCGGTTACACTTGGCTGACGTAAATCCTAACATAATTAAAATGTTAACAATCTTCATCACTAGCTTCGTGATGTGAAGTGCTTGTCTTTAGAACCAATCCCTTATTCTTCTTGTCAACTTCTTCTTCACCATTAAGTCTCCCAAGCTCTAACTCGCACTCTCTTAGCTTGCCAAAAAGCGTAACTACAATCATTGTAGTTAAATCTTTTAATCTACTTTTGGGTTGCTAATTTCTATTGATACCATTTAGAAATTTTACATTGAGCTTCTCTCTTTCAAATGTTTTTCCTAGAGCCAACAAATGATTCACCACAAGTCTAAAACACTTCTGCACATCGGAAATGCTTTCTTTGAGCAACATTTTAAACATTTTGTACTCTTGAATGAGAGTGTTCTTTCTTGTTCTCTTAACTTTCATAGTACCTTCATGAGTCACTTATAAGATTTCCCAAATTTCTTTGGCATTTGCACATTGAAAAAATATGATAAAACTCATCAAGTGTTAAAGTAGAGGCAAGAATATTTTTAGCTCTAACATTATGATGAGCATGCATACTTTCTAATGTATCCAAGAATTAAAGTCTTTCTCTACCTCTTTTCCATCAGCAACAACTTTAGGGATGTAAGAACCATTTACAATGGCATGCAATACTCCTCTATCAATGGATTCAAGGAAAATTCTCATCCGTACTTTCCAAAATGAATAGTTTTCTCCGGTAAAAAGAGGGGATTCATTTATAGAAGCACCTTCCCCAAAGGTTTGATGATTTCTAGCTATTATGAGGATTTTTCTCGAAAACTATTTCAATGAATATCCAATAAAGCTCTTATCACCAATTGTTTTAAACACCTTTATGTTTTCTTTTAACACGGATTATGGTTTAAAAAAAGATACCAAACAAATATAAAAAACCCAAGTGTTAAGAACCTTAACCAATAAGAAATAAAGAGTTGAAAGGATTGAGAAAAATATGCACACATAGTTTATACTAGTTCAATTTCTAGGAAATCTACACTTAGTTGATCCATAGTAACCCACTGGGACCTTTCCACTATAATCTTTGAGACAACCAAAATCACAAGAAAATACACATCACAAATGCCTAAACTCTTGAAAACCTATCAATAATTAAACCTACATGTAAAAAAACCTACTATTGGCACACCATTGAGAAACCTACTCGATGAAAATGAAAATCAAAAATGCAGATTAAGGAAAGATTTCACTTGATATGTGAAAGATTTGAAATTTTGAAAACATTTCTTATGTAGTATCAACTTCCCTTCGTGGTCTTATGTAAATATCCATTCCACCCAATGTAAAATGATGTTTCTAATTAAGAATCAAAGTGCTGATGACACTTTGAAGTTCTAAAGCTCTCTCAATGAAAATCGTAGTGTAAAATGAGAGAAAATATCACACTCAAAGTCCTTCAAAAAACTTATTTTTATAGCCTTGTAACAGAAATAGTCTATTGTCCCCTGGAGAAAGTCGACTAAATTTTTCTTCCCATCATCTGGGTTTCCTGATGAACAGGAAATCGATTATATCACTATATAGTCGATTATTTGTGAAATCGGAAACTCATGAAACCCAATATAGTCAATTAGATACTAAAGATAGTCAACTAAATGCAAACCAATCCCAATTCTAAAAGAACAAAGGTTCAATCTAGTCTACTATATCAGCATATAGTCGACTATATTGATGCAAAGTTAAAAGAGTTTCAACTCTTCAAGGCTAACAACCATGAATCAATGCAGTATCAATCATTTAGAACAAGTTGAATTACATTTCCTAGTCTAGGATGCATGTATGCATGATATCACACACAATTAAGCATTAAAGCAATAACAGTCATCCTAATCAACTAGTGTTTATAAATTTTACAACTCATCATCAACAAAAACTAAGAGTTACAAAGTCTTCATAAATTCTTCATGTTTTCATGGTTCGCTTGAGTCATCTTTCACTTGGTTATATTTTGAAATGCATATCATTGAATGATTTTCTTGTGTGCGTGAATTTATGAGACTATTTTTAGGCTTTATTCTTGAAATTGGAATTTTTCTGCAATAGAACCCTTAGTTGCCCATGTTTGAGCTTTACTAAAAATTACTTTGGCACCCTACTATTCAATTTTGGGTGGAACTATATGCTTGGTGATTTGATAGAGGAACAAATGATGGATGCTTGTGCCAATTGTTATGTGATCTTGATTGACTTCTTTTCTGAGCTAAGTAAAATAAAGCAAGCAAAATTCTTTCAAAAAAAAGAAAAAGATTTTTTTAAAAAAAATAAACATAAGTACTCAAAAGGAAAAGATTGTGGGATACTATTGATCAAAAAAGGCATTTGTCTCCTCAGTTACTGTCACCATGTTTGGATTATGGTATGTGATGAGCCTTTTTGTTATCTTATTTGTTCTTTACCCGCCTTACATTGTAGTCTAGCCCCATTACACCTTGTGATGCCTTATTTTCATGCATGCTAGATTATTGTTTTAGTTGAGTTGATTGACAGATAAACCGAGTTCCATGCTTCCTGAGTGTGATTTGAGTGCTTATGATTGTGTCCTTGAAACACTAAGAATGGTGAGAAGAATGATTTACTGCTTTTTGAAATATGACATCCAGGTATAATTGAAAGCCTAATGAGATTCCTAGGGGAAACATCTTCAACTCTTTGTTGTGTGTCTATTCTACTTTCAGTTATGTGTTAGTAAAAAAAAATTGTGGCTCTTTGGAATGATTTCTTGGATTGAGAGAAACTTATTTTAATCATTAAATCATAATAATTGCTTGAGGACAATCAATGTTCAAGTGTGGGGAGATTGATAGAATGGTATTTGTGTGATATTTGATATGAGGTTTAGCCTTTTTTGCATACTTTTTAGTTAATTTGTTGGCAAAACTCATGGAATTCTTTAAAGTGTGATGCAAACAAGGTAAAGGTTGAAAAATGATGAATACTCGCATAAAGAGACTAAAAAAAGAGTTAAAAGAAAATTCTAATGAAGAACACAACAATGCTCTTTGGGAGCACGACCGTGCTCATTCCAACACACCCATGCTCTTATTTTCAAGAATTAGGAAACAACATCATATTTTTCAAGAATGGTCATGATCCTCAGAGTACGGTTGTGATCATCCAAAATACCCTTAGGATGGTTGTTCTCCAAATTTCGCAATTGGGCTTTCAGAGTCGGTATTTTCTGAGAACGTTATGCACAATCGTGCTCCCTTCCACATCAGACATTCTAATTTGTACTATAAATAGAAGGGAGAAAAAGAGAGTAGTTGTATTTTACATTGTTCTCAAAATTAGAGTTCTCTAAGAGAGTCAATGATTGGGAGAAGAACTTAGGCTTGGGAAGAATGTGATGAATGCAACGAGATCCTAACTTGTAAAGTTTCTACTCTCGTTAGGGTTGTGATGTAAACTGAGCATATAATCCCCTTTTGCTATTTTAATTGAATTTTTTGTTCCTTTTGTCAATTGAATTATTTCATTGCATTGTCTATTCTAGGAACTAATCAAATCCCAATTTTAATCAATTCCTTTTTAGTGACCATCTACTTCCAATTGATAGAACTATGAAATAATTGGGTTTATATGAACATGCATGATCAAACTTGTTTGATAAATTTCTAATCGGATTAATCATATTTAATCACCTTCTTTGTTATTTATCCTTTTCATTAATTTGATTCATATATTATCAACTAGGAAATAAATTGGGGCATTTTATTACAAAGTTGAAATCATGATCGTAGTCTTCCTTATCTAAAAATCTCTTGAACTATTACTACTCATTCTTTCAACTTTTGTTTTCCTACAAGTAATCGAACACATTTCTCAACTATTGATTAAAAACCAAATTGTTTAGGTTATTGCGAATTAAATTGTTGTGGGGAACACGGCTAGTCCTTACGGTACGCTTGCCCTAAGCGAACATATTTTACATATCAGATTCGTTGTAGTGAATGTTGATGTGCCAACAAAATAACTGAATTATTACCTCTTTAAAAAGCCTTGTAATAGCAAATTGAATATCTTTGGTTAATATTTTGTTCATTTTTTTGTTTTGGAGAAGCATTATGAGCAATTCTCTCCCTCCATCATCTTCTCCATTCTAGGGTAGATTCTTGTAATTTTAATTTAACCATGGAATTTTCCATGAATTTTTGTACATAGATCTTTTTGTTGATTTGAATGATGTGAACTTCCATATTATATGATTCATTTTTCTATATTCTAATTTCAATTTATGAAATTCTATACATAGATCTTCTTTTAATTTCGATGCTTAGGAGTGATCAACCTAGCTTTTAGGGATTTGAATTGTGTGAAACAAGTCCATATCCAAGATCTGGAATAGAATGTGCATGAATCTATTGCTAGGAATAGATTAGGTTTGTGCATTTTTTAGATTTCTGATTTTATTCCTATTTCAAGGTTAGGTTTCTGAAAGAATTAGGAATCTAGTGTAGGAACAAAGGATCTCTTACCTAAAGAATTAGGAATATATCACTTTAGCTAAATCTTAGTTGTGTTGAAATTGGAAGTATGATTAGGATTCGAGGATACATATGAAGGAATTCATGGAATTCAGATCCAACAACACTTTTTCCAACTTATTTTCATTTTCTATTTGAAAAACCCAAAATTCTCTACCATTCACCATAGAAAATTGACTCCTCACTACAACAAATGCATACTATATTTAAAATACAATAAATCACACTAGAAGGAGGATTGAATAGTGTGTTAGTCAAAATATAAAACCTTTTCAAAATGGAAGATGTTAAAATAAACAAGTTGATAAGAACCCTCGTCCAGTGACTAAAAGTGGATTGTTGTCTAAAACTAATTTTCAGCGAAAACCTTGTGTCCAGAATGTGTCAACAATGGACATTGAAATACTTTGATAAGCTAAAGAAGAGCAGTAAAATACTTTGTTTTATACTGGTTCACTCAACCTGAGTTACGTCTAGTTCTTCTTTACCAACTAGTAAAGGATTCCGCTAATCAAACTTGATTTCTTTTCTATCACTTTTGGCTTATGAGTATTCTTATGGTCATTATTGGCACAACCTGTAGACTCCACTTGAATCTAAGAACACCTACGTATTGTTTTTTCACTAAGTCACTCTTGAATTTCACAAACAAAAGTTTGATGTAGAATCAAAGATTCTTTACAATACTCAATGAGTGAATATACAATAAAGTTATAATGTCTCACAAGTACTTTGTGTATTATAAAGAATGAACTCTCTTAAGCTTAGTGTATTTCTCAACTAATACTTTTCTTTTCTCTCATTTCTTGATTCACTACTCTTTTTTTCTGCCCTTGTTTGTCATCATTCTTCAATTCTTGTTGTCGTATTTATAGGTAGAGAGAAGCTTGTAATTGTGGAGAGTATCTTCGGAATTGAATAATATGATTATTGTGCAGATTGATCTTATTTTCTAAAATAAGCAGATATTGTGCATTTCTGTTTGATAGGATCAGAACTTTCCATATTTGTCATTCATAGCTTCATAAGACTGTTAGACATATAAAAGGAAATAAAATATATATTCACATTTTTCCTATGCTTTGAGCAGCAATAGTAGCTCACATTCGTGAGTGGTGACAAATTCACATTTTGAACAATTAGCAAAATGGGTCACAGTCGTGATTCGTGGATCACCCTCGTGATGTGTAGCAAATAGGTAATTATAAACTCCTTCCTTCTAACATGAAGACAATGGATTCCTAAACCCCAAAAACACACCACATAAAGATCATAGGACATATCAACAACAACAAAATTACTCAATTACAATGATATAAAAAAGCGGCGAAACACTAAACACCACCAAAACTCGAAATCACCAATTATAAATCCCTAATTTAATATTAAATATCCAAATTCCTAATTTTCAAGAACATGAAAAGGGGGAAAACTAAAGAGTAATCCAAAAAAGATAACCCAAATAATCAATTAACATAACCAAGCCTTAAATTGCATATAATCAACCAAAAAACATCAAACCCTGTCACCTTTTTGTGATAACATGCCAGCCATTGAGATTCCAAAATATCCAATGAAACATGGTCAAATGGAGCATGTTAACTTGATAGAAACTATATCAAGGATAACTTAGATGTAGGCATAATATAGGTTCCAAACATTAAAAGTGTTAATCAAAAAGCTAATATGATGACTCATGAATTACCGATGATTGATAGAGAAGATGAATATGCACATAATAACAGAGGGGACCCCTAAGGGTACATAGTTTACATTCAACTCTTAAAAACAAAACTAATTGACTGTTGCATGAAGAACACAGAACAAAAAGACAATGTAGGGAATGATCACAGTCACGATTCGGTAACGCCTTGGCTTCCATTTCTTCTTCTTTCTTCTTCTTCTTTCTCCTTCTTTTCTCTCGATTCTCTCAACTCCTGAACCTTGGAACCACTTAACCCCCTCCCCCAACATGGCTATTTATAGGGAAAAAGCCATTTTGGGGCTGTTGAAGCTCGCCCAAGCGAGCTAATGCTTAGCTATGAAGGAATAAGCTTGCCCAAGCAAGCTAGAGTTTGCCCAAACGAGCATCAAGCAAAAGACATCGTAGTCTTGTAAAACATGAGACTGAAGATATTGAAATCTTTGTAAAAGACTGAAGACATTGAAGTCTTGTAAATGTAAACGATAGAAGACATTGAAGTCTTGTAAAAAATGTAGAAAACAGAAGACATTGAAGTCTTGTAAATGTAGAAGATTGAAGACGTTGAAGTCTTTGAAATGTAAAAGATAGAAGATATTGAAGTCTTTGAAATGTAAAAGACAAAAGAAATTGAAGTCTTTGAAATGTAAAAGACAGAATACATTGAAGTCTTGTAAATGTAAAAGACAGAAGACATTGAAGTCTTTGAAATGTAAAAGACAAAAGACATTGAAGTCTTGTGAAATGTAAAAGACAAAAGACATTGAAGTCTTGAAATGTAAAAGATAGAAGACATTGAAGTCTTTGAAATGTAAAAGACATAAGACATTGAAGTCTTGAAATGTAAAAGACAGAAGACATTGAAGTCTTGAAATATAAAAGACAGAAGAGATTGAAGTCTTTGAAATGTAAAAGCTAAAAGACATTGAAGTCTTAAAATGTAAAAGATCGAAGACATTGAAGTCTCTGAAAACGTAAAAGATTGAAGACATTGAAGTCTTTAAAAATGTAAAAGACAGAAGACATTGAAGTCTTGAAATGTAAAAGATAGAAGACATTGAAGTCTCTAAAAAATTTCACTAAAATGTGAACACGCTTGGTGTCATACCCTAATTTCGTCCGGGGATTATTATTTGATGATATACAACCTTTGATTGGCCGCTTCGAGACACTTGGCGTCCTTTGTTGCACAATGAATGAAGTCCCGAGACGTGTCAGAAATCAAAAGGAAGCAGGCTTGCGCAATCCGTGAAATTCCGTAATGTGGCGCAAATCGAAAAGAGGTGTTTTTGCGCAATCCGTAAGTTTCCGTAACTTCTTCGAAAGCTAAAAAAGAGTAAATACATAATCCGTAAGGATTTGTAACCTTTCGGAAGAAAAATAAGTATCGCTACGAAATTTGTGAAGTTTCGTAACGTTACGGAAAAAGAATTACCAAAAAATAGAAGGGGGTGCATTTAGTAAAAAGGGGGGTACAAATAGCAATCTGGCCCACTTGGGCCTTCCAGATCCTTCCTCCGGAAGGCTGTTGCTTCTGGAGGAAGCAACCTTGCTCGCTTGGGCGAGCTGGGTGGCAAGCTCCTCCCCTATTTTGCTATAAATAGGGGGAGGAGTGAAGAAGAAAAGGGTTCAGCCTTCTTGGCACTTCTCTCTCTCTCTCGAAATTGATGAGGAAAATTATTTCCGTGAAGAAAATACAAGCCGAGGTGCTTCCCTAACGTTTCCGTAACGTTTCCGTGAGTAATTACACGAAGATTCTCGACCGTTCTTCAAGATTCATCGTTCGTTCTTCGTTTTCTTCAATCTTCAACGGGTAAGTACCTCAAACCGAGCTTTTCAATTCATTCTATGTACCCGTGGTGGTCCACATTTTGTTTCATGTATTTTTATTCTCGTTTTCATTCGCTTTTTATACCCCCTTTTGACGTGCTTAAACCATTTATTTAAGTCATTTCTTGCCTAATCTAAAAATAAAATAAATTTCCACCGATCGTTTGAATTGTATCATCCGTTAATTTCGGTTAAAATGAATTCCGACCGTTCGGTCGTGCCGTAACCACGTCGGAAATCAAAAAAGAGGTAAAATAATAATATAATAATCAAAAAATACCTTTTAGTAAAGTAAAGCGAAAAATCAATCGGACGTTTTCTCTTTGGGATTTCTCATTCTTAATTGAATCGACTAATAACTAAAGTGAAACTAAGGCTAAAATCAAACTCACCTAGTCAAGCTCGTCCACAAAAATAGGTTTTTGAAAGTTTATCATTTCAGTTTCTTACTAAGTAAAATGGATCATTTTTAAGGTCCAACGCCTTAAAATGATCACCTTTCAAAGTAAAAGAATCACTTGATTCACGCATAAGAAAGAACTACGTAGGTCTGATTTCCTCTTTAATGGAGGGTACGTAGGAGAAAAAGTCCCGCTTTTGTCGACCTTACAAAATAAAAAGAAATAAAAGTTAAGGTAACACAATTTCCACAATTCTAAAAAATAGGTTGTTGTCCTTCGAGACAAACGTAAGAGGTGCTAATACCTTCCTCAAGCGTAAATACAACTCCCGAACTTAGAATTTTCATTTTGACCGGTTTCCTTCGGTTTTTCCGACGTTTTCCACAAATAAACGTTGGTGGTGACTCCGCGCATCTTTCCTCCTTTGGAAAGTCCACCCGTCAGCCTCGCCTTCGCTCGCCCGCGAAGGGCACGTTGCGACAGTTGGCGACTCCACTGGGGAGTATTTTTGTGAGTTAGGCCTATTTTAGGAATTGTGGAATTAAGAAACCTTGTGTGTGCGTTTATTGAACTATGTAAATATAAAATAATTGTTGTCTATTTTGCATTCTTTACACTGCATTCTAAGCACCCACGGGTTTGAGTAAAAAAGGGGCCCTACACCTGGGTTCATGGGAATTTAAGGAGTGGAGGTGAATCTATCATCATGCTAGGTCTCCGACTTGCTTGATAATAGTGAATCCTCGTCTAGAGCTTTCTCTCTTTATAATGTGTTGTCGCTGGTATTCCATACCGCCACAATATCATTATCTTGAGTGATGATACCTCTAGAGAACAGCCGTGTGAGTTAAGAATTGTTGGGGAGTAGTTATTAGAGACCCCTAGATATTGTCCTATAGGTTCCCAAATAGGGGCAAAGAGCAAACACGCTCCGTGCCATTCGTTCTCATGCATTTTTGGTAAATAGCACTAGTTTATAGTTTTTGCTAGTGCTGTTTGGTTTCTTTAGAGTAATACGTAACATTTTTAATGCTGCGTTGAGGCGCCATCATGCCCAAAACGTAGCATTAAAATTGGATCTCTGCGGTCTCGAATGTGTGAATTACCCCTTTGTGTTGTTTTCTTTCCGTTTCATGCATATGCATTGCATCATTCATGTCGGAGTCTTGATCCACCCCTTTTTTTAGGTAAATGATGGGGACAAATCAAAACGACAAAAGGTTTTATCAAGTCAAGGTTAAAAGTCTAGATGTCACTAGCCTCAAGGAACTGGGACGATTGATGGGACCTCTCCAAAGGCAAGCCTTCCGCAAAGTGTACGGGAAGATTCTAGATTTGACCGCAGCGGAGGTATTTACGGAAGCTGTCGTATCCCTCGCCCAATACTATGACCAGCCGTTGAGGTGTTTCACGTTTGGGGACTTCCAAATGGTACCAACTATTGAAGAATTTGAGGAAATATTAGGATGCCCTCTTGGGGGGAGAAAACCGTATCTTTTCTCCGGCTTTCTTCCTTCCTTGAGCAAGATTGCAGCTGTGGTTGGAGATTCAGCAAAAGAGTTGGATCGCATGAAGCAAACTCGGAACGGCGTAGTGGGCCGGCCTCGAAAATACTTGGAAGCCAAGGCAAGGGATATGGCAAGCCAAGAGAAGTGGGGCCCGTTTGCGGATATATTAGCTTTGTTGATTTTTGGGGTTGTCCTTTTTCCAAACGTTGACGGTTTGGTAGACTTAGCCGCCATTGATGCTTTCCTCGCATATCACCATAGCAAGGAAAGTTCAGTGGTGGCTATCTTGGCAGATTTGTTTGACACCTTTGATCGGAGGTGTGAGAAAAACAGTGCACGGATTGTCTGTTGTTTACCCGCTCTCTGTGTGTGGTTGATTTCACACCTATTCCAACAAGACACAAGACACCCGTGTCGGCTGCAAAGTTATCGCTCATGCGCCGAAAAAGTTGAGTCTATTGGGACCAACATTTGGCGGGGATAGGGGGCAGCACGATCAATTGGTTTCCTCGTTGGAAGGAAGGCAAGGAAGGAGTTCTCTTCTCGTGTGGGGACTACCCTAATGTTCCACTGATAGGGACTAGGGGTTGTATTAATTATAATCCCGCACTCACCATAAGACAGCTAGGGTATCCCATGAGGGGAGCGCCAACCGAAGAAAGTCTCTCGCCTTTCCTTGTGAGGGATCTAGGCGCGCAAGGCCTCAAGGTTATACAAAGAATCCACAAGGCGTGGAGGAGTTCGTTGAAGAAAGACAAGGAGCTCAGGGGCATCTGAAATGGCGTCATCGGAGGTTATCATGGATGGCTAAGAATTCATGCGCGAGGGTTAGATTGGCTCTCCAAATTGAAAGTTATCGATGAGGAGAACTTCGAAGCTCCGGAGGAAGATGAAGAAGTTCGAGCTCTAAAACTAGAGCTAGGGAAGGCAAGACTCGCCAAGGAGAAGTTCAAATCGGCTGCTATCCACATCCAGAAGGAGTGCACCGAGTTACAAGAGGAAAACGCGGCCACTGCAAGAGCCCTTGAACAAGAAACCAAAAGGGCCCGCAAGGAAGAATATGGCCGAGAGAAATTCCGAGGAACACTGTGGGGTAGCAACAATGAGCTCAAGCTCCGAAGAGAGGAGAGAGATCGGTCACGGGTGCATGGCATGATCTTAAAAGAGGAGTTAGTTGCTTGCGCGAGGTCCAAAAGGAGTTTGGCTCAACACTTGGAAGCCACGGAGCAAAGCATGCTAGCTATCATAGGGCAATACAAGGAAGAGTTGAACCAGTCTGTGGCCCATGAACAAAAGCTAGTGGAGGATTTTGCACAAGTGTACGCCGAAAAAGAAGCAAGAGGGAGGGTGATTGATGCATTGCATCAAGAAGCGACTATGTGGATGGATAGGTTCGCCTTGACCTTGAATGGAAGTCAAGACCTCCCGCGTCTATTAGCCAAAGCAAAAGCCATGGCCGAAGTGTGTACGGCCCCCAAGGAGATTCATGGGCTAATCAATTACTGTCAACACATGATAGATTTGATGGCCCATATAATTAGGAATCGTTAGGTTCTCTTGTAACACCTTTTGTATAATCTTGGCTAGATGAAAGCTTTGTCCTTTTTATAAAATGAGAAGTTCTGAACTCATCATTTTATCTAAAAAACCTTGGGGTGGATCCAAGTGCTCCGATCATCCATTTGCATACTCATGTTTTGGTGGCATACTCACCGTTGTTTATTTCTTTAGGAATTTCATCATAACTAAGAAAACACCAAGGCACCCCTATAACACTCGATCCAGAAAAATGGATAATGAAGAGGGTGTGCAGGAACAGATGAAGGCCGATCTATCGGTCTTAAAAGATCAAATGGCTTCCATCTCGGAGATCATGTTAAAACTCCAGAAAACCATAGAGGATAAAGCCACGGCAACCGCCTCCAGTACAGTTAGGGAAGCGGAGCCGGTGCTGCAGCCCGCCTTGAATCCGGGCCTAGAAAGAAACACGACCGTGTTTGGTCGAAGGTATAGTCCGCAAGCTTATCCTTATGGTCTGCCTCCGGACTTCACCCCACGTGCCACCCCGGAAGATTTAAGCCAAGCCCCTACTTTCGAGGGGCAACTCCCACCTTAGGAAGACTATCCCGGGCAAGACAATGAGGAAGGAGGTACCCATCTTAGCCCCCTGCTCCACCTCAAAGATCCGTCCCCCCATGAACTACCCCAACCAAGCATAGTCCGCCATATCCCGACTTCACCCACACCCGTAAAAGAATCTGTTCCCTTCGTGGAAGATAAGGGAAAGATTGAGGCGCTTGAAGAGAGGTTGAGAGCAGTCGAGGGCCTCGGCAATTACCCATTCTCGGATTTAGCGGATTTATGTCTCATGCCCAACATCGCCATCCCTCCCAAGTTCAAAGTACCGGACTTTGATAAGTACAAAGGGACGACATGTCCGAAGGGGCATCTTTGGATGTATTGCTGAAAGATGGGGGCATATTCTGCGGACGAAAAATTATTGGTCCATTTCTTTCAAGACAGCTTGGTGGGGCAGCTGTAGCATGGTATACCAACCTGGAAGCTTCCCAGATCCGATCATGGAAGGACTTGGCAACTGCTTTCATTAGGCAATACCAGTACAATACGGACATGGCTCCCGATCGGAACCAGCTTCAGGGTATGACTATACGAGAGCATGAGTCCATTAAGGAATATGCCCAAAGATGGAGAGATCTCGCAGCCTAAGTCGTACCTCCCATGACGGAGAGGGAGATGATCACAATTATGGTAGATACGTTACCCACGTTCTACTATGAAAAGCTGATAGGCTACATGCCAGCTAACTTTGCGGATCTCGTCTTCGCCGGAGAAAGGATTGAATCTGGACTACGGAAAGGCAAGTTTGAATATGCTTCCAATGTGGCCCCCAACAACAACAGAAGAGCCCCAATAGTGGGCGCGAGGAAAAAGGAAGGAGATGCCCATGCGGTCACCACCACCCCAACATGGATGAAAACACCCCAAAATATCCAAAGCTCACACCAACCCAATCCCCCAAATTTTTTAATCCGAGCCGGGAATTCCCTCCCGACTCAAGTAAAAGGACCACCCGTAGCAGAAAGAGCGTCGGCCCAGCGCACAGCTCCAACCGCACCCCGGCCAGTTAATAATATAGCCCCCGGCGCGACCTATAAATATGCACAGCACCCGCCCCTGAAAGACAACTTCCCTCCTATTCCCATGGCATACTCCGAGTTATGGCCTTCATTATTGGAGAATCATTTGGTGGTGGCCATACCCGGGAAGGTTCTCCAGCCACCCTACCCCAAGTGGTATGACCCGGGTGCCAAGTGTGTGTACCATAGTGGAGTTCCCGGACATAATATTGACTCCTGCATCCCGTTCAAGTATAAGGTGCAGCACCTAATTAGTGCCGGCTGGCTATCGTTTAAGGAAGAAGGCCCAAATGTTAAAACCAACCCGCTAGCTAGTCATGGAGGGGCTAGCGTGAACGCCGTCAAAGAGGACGGGCCATCGCGGGCAAAGAGGTTAGGAGAGGTGGTTACTTCTAGACGCTTCATCTATCAATCACTGCAAGCGGCGTGCATGGTCTCCCGAGGTGGAGACGAAAGGGATGAATGTTTGTTTCACCTCGGGGAGTCGCATGACATAGAAACCTGTTCCGCGGTGGAAGAATTGCTTCAGCGGCTCATGGATTGCGAGCAGCTTGAAGTGTCCATATGAGGGAGGGAAGAACCACAAATTTGCATGCAGTCGGAAGAGAAGAAGGTTCCTTTAACCCCCAAGGCCCTAGTGATATGTTTTACTAGGAAAGGGATCGGCTCCACACCCATATACCCCCGGACGGCGCCCAAACCAACGCCATTTGCATATCAAAGTAATAAGGTCGTTCCGTGGAAGTATACCCCTCCCGCGTCCAGCGAAAGAGTTGCAACCGAAGTTGACTCCCTATCAGCTAAGGTAACCAACATCACCGGCCTCAGTGGCGTAACCCGCAGTGGTCGGGTGTTCGCTTCCCCTCACCCGGCGGAATTGCCCTCCAAAGGGAAAGCACCCATGGTCCAAGAGCCCACAGACATAGCCACCCCCTCGAAAGAAGTAGATCGTCCAATGGGAAGAGGGACCGAAAAGAAAGAAGGTCTTCAAGGAAAAATAGTGACCTTGGAAGAGGCCCAAGAATTCCTCCGCCTCATCCAACAAAGCGAGTTTAAGGTAGTCGAGCAACTGAATAAAACTCCAGCAAGGATCTCTTTGCTTGAACTACTCATAAACTCCGAGCCTCATCGTGCGCTGTTGATGAAGGTCCTTAACGATGCCCATGTAGCACATGATATCTTAGTGGAGGGTTTTGAAGGCATCGTCAATCATATAAACACCAACAACTACATCGCGTTTGCGGAAGAAGAGATTCCCGTTGAGGGGAGAGGACACAACAAGGCTCTACATGTGTCGGTGAGATGTATGGACCACGTTGTCGCAAAGGTACTTATCGACAATGGATCGAGTTTAAATGTAATGCCGAAGACCACTTTGGAAAAGCTTCCTTTTAGTGCGTCACGTTTAAAACCGAGCTCGATGGTGGTGCGAGCCTTTGATGGTACTCGGCGGGAAGTAATGGGGGAAACGACATTCTCATTCAGATAGGCCCCCACACTTGCAATGTGGTGTTTCAAGTAATGGATATAAATCTTGCCTATAGCTACCTCTTGGGAAGATCGTGGATTCATGCCCTGGGAGTGGTCCCTTCAACGCTTCACCAGAAATTGAAGTTCGTAGTGGGTGGACTTTTAGTGATAGTGTCGGGGGAAGAGGATATGTTAGTGAGCTTCCCCTCCTCTGCACCGTACGTAGAAGCGGCGGAAGAATCATTGGAAACAGCTTTCCAATCCTTTGAGGTGGTGAGCTGCGCCTCGGTGGAACTAAGTCCGTCGCTACCTTCTCTCTCCAACGCAACCATAATGGTGGCACGTGTTATGCTCAGGAACGGATTTGAGCCCGGAATGGGTCTAGGCAAGGGTTGCCTCGGGAATGCCGACGTGGTCGATATCCAGGGAAATCCATACAAGTATGGATTAGGGTACGAACCCGGGATGCCGGGGAGGAGGAACGTGCCGTCAAGATTTCGGGCAGATAGGGTATGGCCCGGTCGTATTAGCCAGTGTTTCACCAGCGCTGGAATGGTGTCCGAGGAGGAGGTGGCCGCAATAGAGGAGGAGTTCCCTCAAGACCCACCATGTTTTGTGCAACCATGCCACCCCGATTCCCAAGTGGGGAACTGGCGTGTGATAAGCCAGTTAGAAGTCTATACCGCTGATCCAATGTAATTAGAGCCTATAGATTTCCGTTCTCTTTTGTTTTGTGAAACCTACCTTATTAAATAAACAAAGATGTTAGTGTTTAGCTCTACTGAGCTTTAAAAGATTGGCTAAGATTTTGTTAAAACATAAGCACTTAGACAATCTGGAGTTGCTGCACATGATGTCCAACGTTATGTCAAGGAATAAGATCGGGCTGCACAATGCACAAGGCAAGATGAAATGTCAAATGAAGAATTGAAGCTGCAGAATTCACGATGTCGGATACAATGTCCTGACATCCTGCTCGAGAATACTGGAGTTGCTGTGCAATGCAAGATAAAAGTCAAGTGCAGAAGTGAAGCTGCAGGATCCACGATGTCGGATACAATGTCCTGACATCCTGCCCAAGAATACTGGAGTTGCTGTACAATGCAAGATAAAAGTCAAGTGCAGAAGTGAAGCTGCAGGATCCACGATGTCGGACACGATGTCCTGACATCCGGCCCGAAAATACTGGACATATAAATCTGTTATATCTTTAACAGATTATTGTGCAGTTAGCAAGAGATAAGAAGATCTATCTTTAGGAACGAATTAAAAGATCATTAAAGTTCGAATTTCAAAGTAGAAGAGTTCGTTCAGGGATTAAAGATTAAAGATTAAAGATTCAAACTAAAAGATCAAAAGTTATCTTTTAGTTCTTTAACTGCAGATTTTTCAGAAGAAGATAGATCTCCTCCAGCATCAAGCCGTTGCAGCCCAGAAACGCAAATTGCTATATAATCATGGAGGCTGCACGAGTTCTGTACCAAGTCCGGGATTGAAGAGTTAGTTTGTGAGTTTTTGGGACTTGAGTCTTTTGTGAGCCACCTTGATGGTACCCTAACATCAAGTGTTAGACCTATGTGTGTAGAGTTGATCTCTTGTGTCTAGAGTTGATCTCTAGTGTGTAGAGTTGATCTCTTTTGTTCAGAGTTGATCTCTGGTGTGTCTTTGACTTAATTGTAAACACAGGAGTGTGAGTGAGAGGGAGTGAGCGGAGGTTCTCATATCTAAGAGTGGCTCTTAGGTAGAGATCGCACGGGTAGTGGTTAGGTGAGAAGGTTGTAAACAGGGGCTGTTAGACCTTGAACTAACACTATTGAGAGTGGATTTCCTCCCTGGCTTGGAGCCCCCAGATGTAGGTGAGGTAGCACCGAACTGGGTAAACAATTCTCTTGTGTTATTTACTTGTTTAATCTGTTCATACGGACACATATAATCTGCATGTTCTGAAGCGTGATGTCGTGACATCCTGTACGACATCTGTCCCCTGGTATCAGAATTTCAATTGGTATCAGAGCCAACACTCGAAATCACAGAGTGAGATCTAGGGAGATAAATTCTGATGAACATGGAGAAAGAAGGCGGACCAGTGAACAGACCACCAATTCTCGATGGAAGCAACTATGAATATTGGAAAGCAAGAATGGTGGCCTTCCTCAAATCACTGGATAGCAGAACCTGGAAAGCTGTCATCAAAGGCTGGGAACATCCCAAGATGCTGGACACAGAAGGAAAGCCCACTGAAGAATTGAAGCCAGAAGAAGACTGGACTAAAGAAGAAGACGAATTGGCACTTGGAAACTCCAAAGCTTTGAATGCTCTATTCAATGGAGTTGACAAGAATATCTTCAGACTGATCAACACTTGCACAGTGGCCAAAGATGCATGGGAGATCCTGAAAATCACTCATGAAGGAACCTCCAAAGTGAAGATGTCCAGATTGCAACTGTTGGCCACAAAATTCGAAAATCTGAAGATGAAGGAGGAAGAATGCATTCATGACTTCCACATGAACATTCTTGAAATTGCCAATGCTTGCACTGCCTTGGGAGAGAAGATGACAGATGAAAAGCTGGTGAGAAAGATCCTCAGATCCTTGCCTAAGAGATTTGACATGAAAGTCACTGCAATAGAGGAGGCCCAAGACATTTGCAACATGAGAGTAGATGAACTCATTGGTTCCCTTCAAACCTTTGAGCTAGGACTCTCGGATAGGGCTGAAAAGAAGAGTAAAAATCTGGCTTTCATGTCCAATGATGAAGGAGAAGAAGGTGAATATGACCTGGATACTGATGAAGGTCTGACTAATGCAGTTGTGCTCTTTGGAAAACAGTTCAACAAAGTGATGAACAGAATGGACAGGAGGCAGAAGCCACATGTCCAGAACATCCCTTTCGACATCAGGAAAGGCAGCAAATACCAGAAAAGATCAGATGTAAAGCCCAGTCACAGCAAAGGAATTCAATGTCATGGGTGTGAAGGCTATGGACACATCATAGCTGAATGTCCCACTCATCTCGAGAAGCAGAGGAAAGGACTTTCTGTATGTCGTTCTGATACAGAGAGTGAACAAGAAAGTGACTCTGACAGAGATGTGAATGCACTCACTGGGAGATTTGACACTGCTGAAGATTCAAGTGATACAGACAGTGAAATCACTTTTGATGAGCTTGCTACATCCTATAGAGAACTATGCTTCAAAAGTGAGAAGATTCTTCAGCAGGAAGCACAACTGAAGAAGGTCATTGCAGATCTGGAGGCTGAAAAGGAGGCACATAAAGAGGAGATCTCTGAGCTTAAAGGAGAAGTCGGTTTTCTGAACTCTAAATTGGAAAACATGACCAAATCAATAAAGATGCTGAATAAAGGCTCAGATACGCTTGATGAGGTGCTGCTGCTTGGAAAGAATGCTGGAAACCAGAGAGGACTTGGATTTAATCCTAAGTCTGCTGGCAGAACGACCATGACAGAATTTGTTCCTGCCAAAAACAGGACTGGAGCCACGATGTCACAACATCGGTCTCGACATCATGGAACGCAGCAGAAAAAGAGCAAAAGAAAGAAGTGGAGGTGTCACTACTGTGGCAAGTATGGTCACATAAAGCCCTTTTGCTATCATCTACATGGCCATCCACATCATGGAACTCAAAGTAGCAACAGCAGAAAGAAGATGATGTGGGTTCCAAAACACAAGGCTGTCAGTCTTGTTGTTCATACTTCACTTAGAGCATCAGCTAAGGAAGATTGGTACCTAGATAGCGGCTGTTCCCGACACATGACAGGAGTCAAAGAATTCCTGCTGAACATTGAGCCCTGCTCCACTAGTTATGTGACATTTGGAGATGGCTCTAAAGGAAAGATCATTGGAATGGGAAAGCTAGTTCATGATGGACTTCCTAGTCTGAACAAAGTACTGCTGGTGAAGGGACTGACTGCAAACTTGATCAGCATCAGTCAGCTGTGTGATGAAGGATTCAATGTAAACTTCACAAAGTCAGAATGCTTGGTGACAAATGAGAAGAGTGAAGTTCTAATGAAGGGCAGCAGATCAAAGGACAATTGTTACCTATGGACACCCCAAGAAACCAGCTACTCCTCCACATGTCTATCCTCCAAAGAAGATGAAGTCAGAATATGGCATCAAAGGTTTGGACATCTGCACTTAAGAGGCATGAAGAAAATCCTTGACAAAAGTGCTGTTAGAGGCATTCCCAATCTGAAAATAGAAGAAGGCAGAATTTGTGATGAATGTCAGATTGGAAAGCAAGTCAAGATGTCCCACCAGAAGCTTCAACATCAGACCACCTCCAGGGTGCTGGAACTACTTCACATGGACTTGATGGGGCCTATGCAAGTTGAAAGCCTTGGAGGAAAGAGGTATGCCTATGTCATCCACAACAGAGTCACACTTAGAAGAGGGACTCCAACCACTCTGTATGAAATCTGGAAAGGGAGGAAGCCAACTGTCAAGCACTTCCACATCTTTGGAAGTCCATGTTACATTTTGGCAGATAGAGAGCAAAGGAGAAAGATGGATCCCAAGAGTGATGCAGGAATATTCCTGGGATACTCTACAAACAGCAGAGCATATAGAGTATTCAATTCCAGAACCAGAACAGTGATGGAATCCATCAATGTGGTTGTTGATGATCTGTCTCCAGCAAGAAAGAAGGATGTCGAAGAAGATGTCAGAACATCGGGAGACAATGTAGCAGATGCAGCTAAAAGTGGAGAAAATGCAGAAAACTCTGATTTTGCTACAAATGAATCAAACATCAACCAACCTGACAAGAGACCCTCCATTAGAATCCAGAAGATGCACCCCAAGGAGCTGATTATAGGGGATCCAAACAGAGGAGTCACTACAAGATCAAGGGAGATTGAAATTGTCTCCAACTCATGCTTTGTCTCCAGAATTGAGCCCAAGAATGTGAAAGAGGCACTGACTGATGAGTTCTGGATCAATGCTATGCATGAAGAAGTCTATGAGGAGCAGCCAAAGGGATTTGCAGATCCAACTCATCCAGATCATGTATACAGGCTCAAGAAGGCTCTCTATGGATTGAAGCAAGCTCCAAGAGCTTGGTATGAAAGGCTAACAGAGTTCCTTACTCAGCAAGGAGGAATTGACAAGACTCTCTTTGTCAAACAAGATGCTGAAAACTTGATGATTGCACAGATATATGTTGATGACATTGTGTTTGGAGGGATGTCGAATGAGATGCTTCGACATTTTGTCCAACAGATGCAATCTGAATTTGAGATGAGTCTTGTTGGAGAGCTGACTTATTTTCTGGGACTTCAAGTGAAGCAGATGGAAGACTCCATATTCCTCTCACAGAGCAAGTATACAAAGAACATTGTCAAGAAGTTTGGGATGGAAAATGCCGGCCATAAAAGAACACCTGCACCAACTCACTTGAAGCTGTCAAAGGATGAAGCAGGCACCAGTGTTGATCAAAGTCTGTACAGAAGCATGATAGGGAGCTTACTATATTTAACAGCTAGCAGACCCGACATCACCTACGCAGTAGGTGTTTGTGCAAGATATCAAGCCAATCCTAAGATAAGTCACTTGACTCAAGTAAAGAGAATTCTGAAATATGTAAATGGCACCAGTGACTATGGGATTATGTACTGTCATTGTTCAAATTCAATGCTGGTTGGGTATTGTGATGCTGATTGGGCTGGAAGTGCAGATGACAGAAAAAGCACTTCTGGTGGATGCTTCTATCTGGGCAACAACCTTATTTCATGGTTCAGCAAGAAGCAGAACTGTGTGTCCCTATCTACTGCAGAAGCCGAGTATATTGCAGCAGGAAGCAGCTGTTCACAGCTAGTTTGGATGAAGCAAATGCTGAAGGAGTACAATGTCAAACAAGATGTCATGACATTGTACTGTGACAACATGAGTGCTATTAATATTTCTAAAAATCCTGTTCAACACAGCAGAACCAAGCACATTGACATTAGACATCACTATATCAGAGATCTTGTTGATGATAAAGTGATCACACTGAAGCATGTTGACACTGAGGAACAAATAGCAGATATTTTCACAAAGGCTTTGGATGCAAATCAGTTTGAAAAACTGAGGGGCAAGCTGGGCATTTGTGTGCTAGAGGAATTATAGCAACTACAGCAATCTGAACGTGCCCAAACGAATCACTTAACATTAATAGCACGTTCACTACTGAACCAAAACGAATTCGACCGTTGCCTCACACGCCCCTCTACATTCTTCATTCAAATTTATATCTGCTTGGCATTCGTGTTTTTACCAGCATTTCCCAATAGCCTTCTGAGATTTACGAAATCATTCCAAACGCTCTGCTTTTCCATGGCTACCTCACCAAAAGAAACTTCCGCTTCTGGTTCACCCGCTGTACCATCATCTCCGCACCAGGAACAACCGGAATTCAACATTCAACCCATACAAATAATTCCTGGTCAAGCTTCAGTCCCTGAGAAACTGATTCCCAGAAGACAACAGGGGGTGAAGATTGCTGAAAACCCTAGCCCTGCAACAAGTCCTAGGGAAGTAGACACGGAGATGGACAAGAAAATCCGCGGTATTGTGAGTAGCATTCTGAAGGATGCTTCTGTGCCTGATGCTGAGAAAGATGTTCCAACATCTTCCACCCCAGATGTTTCTGTGCCTGATGTCAATAAAGATGTTCCAACATCCTCCGCTCCAAATGTTGAAGCCCTCCCTTCACCCAGTGAAGAGGAATCAACAGAAGAAGAGGATCAAGCCTCAGAGGAGACCCCTGCACCAAGGGCACCAGAACCTGCTCCAGGTAACCTCATTGACTTGGAAGAAGTCGAATCTGATGAAGAACCCATTGCCAACAGGTTGGCACCTGGCATTGCAGAAAGGTTACAAAGCCGAAAGGGAAAAACTCCCATTAAGAGGTCTGGAAGAATCAAGACTATGGCCCAGAAGAAGAGTGCTCCAATCACTCCTGCCACATCCAGAAGAAGCAAGGTTGCTATCCCCTCCAAGAAAAGGAAAGAAATTTCCTCATCCGATTCTGATGATGATGTCGAACTAGATGTCTCGACATCTAAGAGGGCCAAGAAATCTGGAAGAAAGGTGCCTGGAAATGTTCCTGATGCACCATTGGACAACATCTCTTTCCACTCCATTGGCAATGCTGAAAGGTGGAAATTCGTGTATCAAAGGAGACTTGCCTTGGAAAGAGAACTGGGAAGAGCTGTCTTGGATTGCAAGGAGACCATGGACCTCATCAAGGCTGCTGGACTACTGAAGACAGTCACCAAGTTGGGAGACTGTTATGAAGGCCTAGTCAGGGAATTCATTGTCAACATTCCCTCTGACATATCAAACAGAAAAAGTGATGATTATCAAAGAGTGTTTGTCAGAGGAAAGTGTATTAGATTCTCCCCTGCTGTGATCAACAAATATCTGGGCAGACCTACTGATGGAGTGATAGATATTGATGTTTCTGAGCATCAAATTGCCAAGAAAATCACTGCCAAACGAGTCCAGCATTGGCCGAAGAAAGGGAAGCTTTCAGCAGGGAAGCTAAGTGTGAAGTATGCGATTCTGCACAGGATTGGAGCTGCAAACTGGGTTCCCACCAATCATACTTCCACTGTTGCCACAGGTTTGGGTAAATTTCTGTATGCTGTTGGAACCAAATCCAAATTTAATTTTGGAAACTATATTTTTGATCAAACTGTTAAGCATTCAGAATCATTTGCTGTCAAATTACCCATTGCCTTCCCTACTGTATTGTGTGGCATTATGTTGAGTCAGCATCCCAATATGTTAAACTACACTGACTCTGTAATGAAGAGAGAATCTCCTCTATCCCTGCATTACAAACTGTTTGAGGGGACACATGTCCCAGACATTGTCTCGACATCAGGGAAAGCTGCTGCTTCAGGTGCTGTGTCCAAGGATGCCTTGATTGCTGAACTCAAGGACACATGCAAGGTGCTGGAAGCAACCATCAAAGCCAACACAGAGAAGAAGATGGAGCTGGAACGGATGATCACAAGGCTCTCAGAAAGTGGCATTGATGATGGTGAAGCAGCTGAGGAAGAAGAAGATCCAGCTGAGCAAGAAGAGGCAGCTGAGGAAGAAGGAGAAGCAGCTGAAGAAGAAGAAGAAGCTGCTGAGGAAGAGGAAGATGCAGCAGAAGAGACAGAATCAGATGATGATTCTGAAGCCACCCCATGATCATCAGACCCTTATGTTTGCTTTTCACTTTTATTAGCTAAAGGGGCATGTCCCTTGAACAATTACTAGTTATTGGTCTGTAATATTTGCACATTCATTTCATGCATCCTACTTTTGCCAAATTTATGTCTAAAAAGGGGGAGTAATAGTATTATGCTTGCTATTATGCATGATTATGTTGAATGTTATGGCAGTAGGATACGATGTATGCATGACTCATGATTTTGAGGGGGAGTTGTATGAATATGATCTTGAGGGGGAGACTGCTGCTGAGGATGACTGATGTAAGCTACTAGAAGATGCTGCAGTAAGAGCATGAAGACAGGGGGAGCAGATAGCGGATGTCACATGAGATGTCTCGACATCCTGGAAAAGACTAGTAGCTGATAGAAGATGCTGCAGTAAGCATGGAGACAGGGGGAGCAGTAGCAGAAAGCTGATGTCACGTGAGAAGTCTTGACATCCTGAAGAAGACTTGTAGATCTGCAACTTGAAGAATTTCCGCTGTGCTTGAATACTCTGATAATGGAAGTTGCTGATCCCACTTGCATAACTGCTCGTACCTGCTCAGGAAGTGTCTAAGTATGTTTTAGACAAAATTTGCCAAAGGGGGAGATTGTTAGTGTTTAGCTCTACTGAGCTTTAAAAGATTGGCTAAGATTTTGTTAAAACATAAGCACTTAGACAATCTGGAGTTGCTGCACATGATGTCCAACGTTATGTCAAGGAATAAGATCGGGCTGCACAATGCACAAGGCAAGATGAAATGTCAAATGAAGAATTGAAGTTGCAGGATCCACGATGTCGGATACAATGTCCTGACATCCTGCCCGAGAATACTGGAGTTGCTGTACAATGCAAGATAAAAGTCAAGTGCAGAAGTGAAGCTGCAGGATCCACGATGTCGGACACGATGTCCTGACATCCGGCCCGAAAATACTGGGCATATAAACAATGCAAGATAAAAGTCAAGTGCAGAAGTGAAGCTGCAGGATCCACGATGTCGGACACGATGTCCTGACATCCGGCCCGAAAATACTGGACATATAAATCTGTTATATCTTTAACAGATTATTGTGCAGTTAGCAAGAGATAAGAAGATCTATCTTTAGGAACGAATTAAAAGATCATTAAAGTTCGAATTTCAAAGTAGAAGAGTTCGTTCAGAGATTAAAGATTAAAGATTAAAGATTCAAACTAAAAGATCAAAAGTTATCTTTTAGTTCTTTAACTGTAGATTTTTCAGAAGAAGATAGATCTCCTCCAGCATCAAGCCGTTGCAGCCCAGAAACGCAAATTGCTATATAATCATGGAGGCTGCACGAGTTCTGTACCAAGTCCGGGATTGAAGAGTTAGTTTGTGAGTTTTTGGGACTTGAGTCTTTTGTGAGCCACCTTGATGGTACCCTAACATCAAGTGTTGGACCTATGTGTGTAGAGTTGATCTCTTGTGTCTAGAGTTGATCTCTAGTGTGTAGAGTTGATCTCTTTTGTTCAGAGTTGATCTCTGGTGTGTCTTTGACTTAATTGTAAACACAGGAGTGTGAGTGAGAGGGAGTGAGCGGAGGTTCTCATATCTAAGAGTGGCTCTTAGGTAGAGATCGCACGGGTAGTGGTTAGGTGAGAAGGTTGTAAACAGGGGCTGTTAGACCTTGAACTAACACTATTGAGAGTGGATTTCCTCCCTGGCTTGGAGCCCCCAGATGTAGGTGAGGTAGCACCGAACTGGGTAAACAATTCTCTTGTGTTATTTACTTGTTTAATCTGTTCATACGGACACATATAATCTGCATGTTCTGAAGCGTGATGTCGTGACATCCTGTACGACATCTGTCCCCTGGTATCAGAATTTCAAAAGAGATCTTGTTTCATCTGTTCTTGCAGTACCACCCTTTCTCATATCATTTTGAATGTTTTTTGTTTCTTTTGTCTTGTTTGGTATAGATATGAGGGTCGATTCTTTGAGGATCCTAACAATGAGGGTTTGACAATCGATTTCGATCGAGATATAAGCCAAACGATAAACGAGGAGGAGGAAGAGGACGTCCTGTCACCAGAGTTGGAGAGGTTGGTCGCTCAGGAAGAACGTGAAATGAAGCCTCACCAAGAAGAAACCGAATTGGTAAACTTGGGGACCACGGAGGAAAAGAAAGAGGTAAAGGTAGGAACCGGTATGACTGCGCCTATCCGCCAAGGCTTGATAACCCTTCTTGAAGAGTATCAAGATGTCTTTGCGTGGTCATATCAAGACATGCCCGGTCTAGATTCCGACATTGTGGAGCATAAGTTGCCTTTGAATCCTGGGTCTTCTCCGGTTAAGCAAAAGTTACGAAGAATGAAACCCGAGATGTCTTTAAAAATTAAAGAAGAAGTAAGGAAGCAGTTTGATGCAGGATTCTTAGCTGTGGCACGGTACCCGGAGTGGGTGGCCAACATTGTCCCAGTCCCGAAAAAGGTCGGCAAGGTTCGAATGTGTGTAGACTACCGGGACTTGAACCGAGCCAGTCCTAAAGACAATTTTCCCCTGCAACACATTGATATATTGGTAGATAATACAGCCAAATTCGCCCTTTTCTCATTTATGGATGGTTTCTCGGGGTATAATCAAATAAAGATGGCACCCGAAGATGTAGAGAAGACCACTTTCGTTACCCTATGGGGGACATTCTGCTATAAAGTGATGGCCTTCGGGCTGAAAAATGTTGGGGCAACCTATCTGCGTGCCATGGTGGCGTTGTTCTATGATATGATGCATAAGGAAATAGAGGTCTACGTAGATGACATGATTGCCAAGTCTCGGACTGAGGACGAACACCTTGTCAATCTGCGTAAGCTGTTTGGAAGGTTGCGGAAATACCAATTAAAACTAAACCCAACCAAATGCACCTTTGGGGTGAAGTCGGGGAAGTTGCTAGGATTTATCGTAAGTCAGAAAGGGATAGAGATAGATCCCGAGAAAGTAAAAGCCATCCTTGAAATGCCAGAACCATGCACGGAGAAGCAGGTTCGGGGGTTTTTAGGCAGGTTGAACTATATCGCGAGATTTATCTCGCAGCTCACCCCTACCTGTGAGCCCATTTTTAAGCTGTTACGTAAGAACCAAGCGGTCCTATGGAACAGTGACTGCCAAGAGGCCTTCGAGAAGATCAAACAGAATCTCGCGAATCCCCCGGTGCTCATGCCACCTGTAACAAGAAGACCTTTTTTCCTGTACATGACCGTGTTGGATGAGTCTATGGGGTGTGTGTTGGGTCAGCATGATGATTCTGGGAAAAAAGAGCAAGCCATCTACTATCTGAGCAAGAAGTTTACCGCATGTGAGATGAATTACTCAATGCTGGAAAGGATGTGTTGTGCTCTGGTGTGGGCATCACATCGGCTTAGGCAGTACATGCTCAGCCACACCACGTGGCTTATTTCCAAAATGGATCCCGTGAAATACATCTTTGAGAAACCGGCCCTCACGGGACGAATCGCTAGGTGGCAGGTACTGTTATCTGAATTCGATATCGTTTGCGTCACCCAAAAAGCGGTAAAGGGAAGCGCTTTGGCGGATTATTTGGCCCAGCAACCCCTCCAGGATTATCGACCGATGCACCCCGAGTTCCCAGATGAAGATATCATGGCCCTGTTTGAAGAGAAGCGGACCCACGAAGAGATAGACAAATGGATTGTTTGCTTCGATGGGGCATCCAATGCTTTGGGCCACGGAGTAGGGGCAGTCCTTGTATCCCCGGATGATCAGTGTATTCCTTTCACGGCTAGGCTAGGTTTTGATTGTACCAACAATATGGCCGAGTACGAGGCATGTGCCCTCGGGGTTCAGGCGGCCATTGATTTTGATGTAAAACTACTCAAGGTGTATGGAGACTCAGCTTTGGTGATACGCCAGTTGAAAGGAGAATGGGAAACTAGGGATTCGAAGTTGATACCCTATCAAACTCACATCTTGAGGTTAGCCAAGTTCTTTGACGACATTTCCTTCCACCACATACCTCGGGAAGAGAATCCAATGGCTGATGCGTTAGCCACCCTGGCATCCATGTTTCAACTTGCCCCACACGGGGATCTGCCGTACATCGAATTCAAATCTCAAGGCAGGCCGACATATTGTTATGCATTAGAGGAAGAGCGGGATGGGAAACCGTGGTATTTCGACATCAAGCAATATGTCGAGAACAAAGAATACCCACCAGGGATTTCTGACAATGACAAAAGGACATTGAGGAGATTGGCTACTGGTTTCTTTGTAAGTGGTACTATCCTATACAAACGAAACCACGACATGACCCTTCTACGATGCGTAGATGCCAAAGAGGCAAACTTCATGATTGAGGAGATCCACGAGGGTTCCTTTGGGACACATGCCAATGGGCATGCTATGGCCAGAAAAATCCTTAGGGCCGGTTATTATTGGCTCACCATGGAAAGCGATTGCTGCGCTCATGTCAGGAAATGTCATAAATGTGAGGCATACGCGGACAATGTCAATGTTCCGCCACATCCTCTGAATGTTATGTCCGCCCCTTGGCCTTTTTCTATGTGGGGAATAGATGTCATTGGGGCCATCGAACCCAAAGCGTCGAATGGTCACCGCTTCATTCTTGTGACGATAGATTACTTCACCAAATGGGTCGAAGCAGCTTCTTATACTAATGTCACAAGGAATGTGGTAGTTAGATTCATAAAGAAGGAGTTGATTTGTCGATACGGACTCCCCAGGAAGATCATTACTGACAATGGCACCAATCTGAACAATAAGATGATGCAGGAGATGTGCGAAGGCTTCAAGATCCAGCATCACAACTCTACCCCTTATCGGCCAAAGATGAATGGGGCTGTAGAGGCTGCGAATAAGAATATTAAGAAGATTGTTCAAAAAATGACAGTGTCATACAAAGATTGGCATGAGATGTTGCCTTTCGCCCTACACGGATACAGAACCTCGGTACAAACTTCTACTGGGGCAACACCGTATGCCTTGGTTTATGGGATGGAAGCATTGCTCCCATTTGGGGTAGAGGTTCCTTCTCAGAGGATAATGGCGGAGTCAGGCCTAGAAGAGTCAGAATGGGCTCAAGCACGCTACGACCAACTTAACCTTATTGAAGGTAAGTGTTTGGCCGCCATGAGCCATGGGCGTTTGTATCAACGAAGGATAAAGAACGCATTCGACAAGAAGGTACGCCCGCGCAAGTTCAACGAGGGGGACCTCGTGCTGAAGAAGATGTCCCACGCTATTAAAGATAATCGAGGCAAGTAGGCCCCAAATTATGCAGGACCTTTCATGGTGAAAAGAGCTTTTTCTGGGGGTGCTCTGATACTCACCCACATGGATGGCGAGGAATTGCCTTTGCCCGTGAACTCCGATGTAGTTAAACGATATTACGCTTGAAGTCAGGGGCAATCGAGGGGACCGTTGCAATTTCTTTTAATTCTGAGTTTTTGTTCTTCTTGGTTTCCTCCAAGGATTCCCTTCCTCTGTATTTGTCTCGTTCTTTTAAAAGAAGAAAAGATGGGCGAGGTTTTTGTCCTCCCTTTGGTTTCAAACCTTATGTTTTAGATTTGTTATAACTTGAGCCTTCTTCGCTCGGTGTATGGGGTGCCCCAAACGCTTATTTAAAATTGAATCTAACCAGCCTTCACTAAAATAAAATCATCGCATTAGAAACATTCATACATGCACATGCACATGCATATCTTGTGATAGCAAGGAGCAGAATTGTCTCAGGCCACGGTCAAAAGTCAAGACAAGTCAATGGCAGAAATCAGCCAAGGTAAGATGATGACCGGTCACGATTGGTCGCATATCATTTGGCTCTTACTTGCAGGTACTTAGGGATGGAAGCGAATGAAGGATAGGATCGCGACCGACCAAGCGCCACCCCTTCCCGGCGCTAAACAAGCAGAGAACGTCGCTGCAAGGCAGCCCAGTATCCTTTGCGTTCGCAATTTCTTTTACTATTGTTTGTTTTAAATAAGTAATCGACACCTAATTCTAACTTAAGTAGGCTCAAGTTAGGCAAAACGCTAACCCATAAGAGGGGGGAGACATGGTTAATGCACCCCTAAAAAAAAGTACAGGTTAGCTCGCCTGGGCGAGCAACCCCTGTACGAAAATATAAAGTGGTGGAGGGGGAACGTTTTCTTCACCCGAAACTCTTCCCCCTCACTTCAAAAACCCCCAAGCTCACGGGAACTACGAGAACAGCAGCCCCCAAGCTTCCATTGTTGAGTTTTTGCTTCCCTTTTCACGCTTTAATTCACTCCCCACAAGAGATGGCCCCGAGGAAACTTGCCTCAAAGAGATCCAGTAAGGATAAAGCGGTCGAAGGAACCAGTTCCGCTCCCGAGTATGACAGTCACTGCTTTAGGAGTGCTGAACACCAGCAGCGCTTCGAGGCCATCAAGGGATGGTCATTTCTCCGGGAGCGACGCATCCAGCTCAGGGACGATGAGTATACCGATTTCCAGGAAGAGATAGTTCATCGGCGATGGGCTTCACTGGTCACCCCCATGGCCAAGTTCGATCCAGACATAGTCCTCGAATTTTATGCCAATGCTTGGCCTACAGAGGAGGGCGTGCGAGATATGAGGTCCTGTGTGAGGGGTCAGTGGATCCCGTTTGATGCAGATGCTCTCGGCCAGTTCCTGGGATACCCTTTAGTGCTGGAAGAGGGCCAGGAGTGCGAGTATGGCCAGAGGAGGAACCGGTCCGATGGGTTCGATGAGGAGGCCATCGCCCATTTGCTATGTATACCGGGGCAGGATTTTGCCCGGACTGCTGCCGGGAGACGGGTGCGGATCATGCGCACCAACATGAGCACCCTAACTCAGATCTGGATGACTTTGCTGCTCAGCAACATCCAGCCCAGCGACCATAATTCTGACCTCCCCCTGCCGAAGTGTCAGCTGGTGTACGCCATCCTGACGCGGATGAGCATTCACGTGGCTCAGTTAATCGCTGATGCCATCTATATATTTGCAGGTATGGCGCCTACCAGGCACCCTCTGGACCCGGATAAGTCCAACAGGGCCCTGGGATTTCCCGCCTTGATCACAGGACTCTACCAGTCATTCGGAGTCCCTGTCGCACCTAGCAAGGTGATTCGGCCGCCCATCACCCGAGCTTTTATTGAGAAGTATTGCACACAGAGACAGGCCCAGGGGGATGCTCCGCAGGCCCAGGTGATACGGAGCAGTATTTGCGGCATTTGGTTCGCCAGCAGGCGGCCAACCACCGGGCACATGTACAGACCCATGATTGTCTTTATCAGATGAGTCTCAGCCTGCAGAGCTAGGGCTTTACTTCTTTTCCGTGCCCTACTCTGGACCAGTTCAGGGCAGAGGTCGCATGGCCTGGAGATTGGCCTGAGGCCCGGGCAGGAGAGGCACCAGCAGAGGCTCTCGACGAGGCAGATGAGGCCCGCAAGGATGAGGAGATGACTGATTTACTTGATTTCTTAGGAGGAAGCAGGGCTACATGATTGGGAGATTCCTTGATCCATATTTCTTTTTGTTTCCATTTTTCTTAAGTATATATCATCTTATTTTTGTTTGGCTAAGGGACTAACGTTTGTTTCATGTTTTGACTTTTGTTTTGTACATACATATCATTTGGGTTGTTACATCGGTACTTGTTTCATTGTTGTCAATAGTGTTTGCTGAAATTCCGGAACCGTGTAGAGTTTCTCATTTAGGAACGTCGTCCTAAAAATAAAATGAACCAAAAATCCTAATAAAAAGAAAGAAGCGTTGTGAATAAAAGTCATGTTCATAAAGAAAAGAAAAAGGTTTTTATCTATACATGTATGTAAAAGGAAAATGTGTATAGAAGGTCTTTGTGTGTAAATGATGCGTGGAAAGGAATTCTTGTGTGTGTGAGCAACGAGTGTATATGAAGAAACTTTTGTGTGAACTATAAGTGTGTGTTGGGAAAAATGAAAAATCTTTGAATATAAATAGGGTTTGTATATAGACCGTGTGACATAAAGAGAAGAGTTCTAATGTGTGTACAGAAAAAGTTTGTCATGTATAAAAATATAGATGTACAAAGAAAGGTTTTCCTCATAAAGGACCACAGGTGTATAGTTTTAGTGAACATATATAAAAATAAAACAAAAAGTAAAGAGAAAGAAAGACCGCGAAGGTCGACATGTTATAGTTAAGAAGTATAAATCATTCGTAAAGAGCAAACGCATCTTCTGGAAAAAACCGAGATAAGAATGGATGAATGCATTGAACTGATGAAAGAACATAACTTGGAAACGTTGGGTCTGTCTGGGTAAATTCCCAACCGTAGTGTCACAATGCCATAAACGGGATGCTTGAGTGCCCACCTGGCTGTAGCCATGACTAATTTTGCACGTTGTTTTCAAATCATCATTGTCACGCGTGCCTTATGGAGCAATATGGAAGCTCGGCCCGAAATCGACACCTTCACACCCAAATTTGTTTCGCCCCAGATATCAAGATTGGGTTCCCACGATAAAAGACCCCATTGAAACGCAACCTTAGACTTTTTGAACCTTGGCCTATAAAAAAGAATCCTCATTCCTTCCCCGAAGCAAAGGACAGCGGAATCTCCTCAAGGGAGGGCGAATAGAATGCTAAAACCCGATTTCCCAAACAAAGGGATGGGAAAGGAGAAGTGAAAAGAAAGAAAAGGAAGAAATGGAAAGAATGAAAAAGAAAAAAGATGAAAATAAAGAAAAGAACAAAAAAGAAGAGGAAAAGATTCTCGGTCGAAGGTCGAAGGGAAGTGAAAAGGGAAAAGAAGCAATTCTCGATTAATGAAAGAAAGAGGACAGAAATTCTTCAAGCCAGATTGCCACTCGAAATCATTCTCGTCTGGCAATATCCCACCCCACATGAACAAAGAGGAAAAGACCGAAACACCCAGCGTCCTCTCCAAAAACACTATCCTCGAGAAAATCCTATTGGTCCATGATCGTACGTTTGATCTTTGATTCGATAGGAAATCGTGTGCAAAATGAAGTCATGGTGCAATTATGGTTTGGGAATAGGATAAAACACTTGCCTTGTGAGTTTTATACACTATGAATGATTTATTTTCAACTTAGCCCGATGTTTCCCTTGCATGTTCATTTGAAAGCTAAAAGTCCTACCCTTCATTCTCGGTTACAAGGAAGATTACCCTTGGCAAAAGTATATTGTTTCTCTAAGATGTGGTGCTCTCGCGAATGATTTATTTTTCTTTGCAAAAAGCATGTTATCCTTTTAGGTGGAAAAACCCGGTGGACCGTTCGGTCCCGCCAACCCCCTTTTTTCGGAGCCCTATGAATGTTATTGCCTAGCGCTGTTCATGTGTCCTCCACTTTCGAGTTTGGAGCTGTGTTTCATGATTGCCTAAGTGCGGACCCTCAAGGCAATCCTCCATTCTCCCCCTTTTTCGGAGCTCCATGAATTGCGTTTTCGTTCATGTGTCCTCCACTTTCGAGTTTGGAGCTGTGTTTCATGATTGCCTAAGTGTCGACCCTCAAGGCAATCCTCCATTCTCCCCCTTTTTTCGGAGCTCCATGAATTGCGTTTTCGTTCATGTGTCCTCCACTTTCGAGTTTGGAGCTGTGTTTCATGATTGCCTAAGTGCGGACCCTCAAGGCAATCCTCCATTCTCCCCCTTTTTCGGAGCCCCATGAATTGCGTTTTTCGTTCATGTGTCCTCCACTTTCGAGTTTGGAGCTGTGTTTCATGATTGCCTAAGTGCGGACCCTCAAGGCAATCCTCCATTCTCCCCCTTTTTTCGGAGCTCCATGAATTGCGTTTTCGTTCATGTGTCCTCCACTTTCGAGTTTGGAGCTGTGTTTCATGATTGCCTAAGTGCGGACCCTCAAGGCAATCCTCCATTCTCCCCCTTTTTTCGGAGCTCCATGAATTGCGTTTTCGTTCATGTGTCCTCCACTTTCGAGTTTGGAGCTGTGTTTCATGATTGCCTAAGTGCGGACCCTCAAGGCAATCCTCCATTCTCCCCCTTTTTTCGGAGCTCCATGAATTGCGTTTTCATTCATGTGTCTTCCACTTTCGAGTTTGGAGTTGTGTTTCATGATTGCCTATGTGCGGACCCTCAAGGCAATCCTCCATTCTCCCCCTTTTTTCGGAGCTCCATGAATTGCGTTTTCGTTCATGTGTCCTCCACTTTCGAGTTTGGAGCTGTGTTTCATGATTGCCTAAGTGCGGACCCTCAAGGCAGTCCTCCATTCTCCACCTTTTTTCGGAGCCCCATGAATGTCATTGCCTAGCGCTGTTCATGTGTCCTCCATTATCAAGCGCGAAGCCTCTGGTGACTGGGAAACACGTTCTTCTGTTGTTTTCTGGATCAGTTCCTTCGCCAAATATGTGTATATGTGTATATGTATATTATATTTGTTGTTCTGGTTGTTGTTTGTATTTTGTTTTGTGCAGAAGAAAAAGGAGTAGAGACGAGACTCGTCATCACGGAAAGGGCAGGACGGACGAAATCAGTGTCCTATCTTTGCTTTCCTCTTATCTCCGATGAGAGGTAAGTAAAGAGGGGCAACTGTCATACCCTAATTTCGTCCGGGGATTATTATTTGATGATATACAACCTTTGATTGGCTGCTTCGAGACACTTGGCGTCCTTTGTTGCACAATGAATGAAGTCCCGAGACGTGTCAGAAATCAAAAGGAAGCAGGCTTACGCAATCCGTGAAATTCCGTAATGTGGCGGAAATCGAAAAGAGGTGTTTTTGCGCAATCCGTAAGTTTCCGTAACTTCTTCGAAAGCTAAAAAAGAGTAAATACATAATCCGTAAGGATTCGTAACCTTGCGGAAGAAAAATAAGTATCGTTACGAAATTCGTGAAGTTTCGTAACGTTACGGAAAAAGAATTACCAAAAAAATAGAAAGGGGGTGCATTTAGTAAAAAAGGGGGGTACAAATAGCAATCTGGCCCACTTGGGCCTTCCAGATCCTTCCTCCAGAAGGCTGTTGCTTCTAGAGGAAGCAACCTTGCTCGCCTGGGCGAGCTGGGTGGCAAGCTCCTCCCCTATTTTGCTATGAATAGGGGGAGGAGTGAAGAAGAAAAGGGTTCAGCTTTCTTGGTAGTTCTCTCTCTCTCAAAATTGCTGAGGAAAATTATTTCCGTGAAGAAAATCCAAGCCGAGGCGCTTCCGTAACGTTTTTGTGAGTAATTACGCGAAGATTCTCGACCGTTCTTCAAGATTCATCGTTCGTTCTTCGTTTTCTTCAGTCTTCAACGGGTAAGTACCTCAAACCCAGCTTTTCAATTCATTCTATGTACCCGTGGTGGTCCACATTTTGTTTCATGTATTTTTATTCTCGTTTTCATTCGCTTTTTATACCCCCTTTTGACGTGCTTAAGCCATTTATTTAAGTCATTTCTCGCCTAATCTAAAAATAAAATAAATTTCCACCGATCGTTTGAATTGTATCATCCGTTAATTTCGGTTAAAATGAATTCCAACCGTTCGGTCGTGCCGTAACCACGTTGGAAATCAAAAAAGAGGTAAAATAATAATATAATAATCAAAAAATACCTTTTAGTAAAGTAAAGCGAAAAATCAATCGGACGTTTTCTCTTTGGGATTTCTCATTCTTAATTGAATCGACTAATAACTAAAGTGAAACTAAGGCTAAAATCAAACTCGCCTAGTCAAGCTCGTCCACAAAAATAGGTTTTTGAAAGTTTATCATTTCAGTTTCTTACTAAGTAAAATGGATCATTTTTAAGGTCCAACGCCTTAAAATGATCACCTTTCAAAGTAAAAGAATCACTTGATTCACGCATAAGAAAGAACTACGTAGGTCTGATTTCCTCTTTGATGGAGGGTACGTAGGAGCAAAAGCCCCGCTTTTGTCAACCTCAAAAAATAAAAAGAAACAAAAGTTAAGGTAACACAATTTCCACAATTCTAAAAAATAGGTTGTTGTCCTTCGAGACAAACGTAAGAGGTGCTAATACCTTCCTCAAGCGTAAATACAACTCCCGAACTTAGAATTTTCATTTTGACCGGTTTCCTTCGGTTTTTCCGACGTTTTCCACAAATAAACGTTGGTGGCGACTCCGCGCATCTTTCCTCCTTTGGAAAGCGCACCCGTGAGCCTCGCCTTCGCTCGCCCGCGAAGGGCACGTTGCGACACTTGGTAAAGAAATCAAACTCTCAAACCGATCAGAACAACACACATTTTTTTCAAAAATAATGCGACGAATGAAGAATGAAAGCACAAAGATAGAATTTCTCATAACCAAGAATGAGATTAAGACATTTTGCATTTTGTTTCTAAAGAAGCATTAGAAGAAACACTGGATTCAATCAAATAGAGGAAAACTGCTCAAAGATGTATAAAACTCCACACAGGCAAGTGTTTCATCTCAATTCCAAATCACAAATATGTCATAAATTGATTTTGCAAGTCATTTCCCATCAAATCAAAGATAATGCGCATAATCATCATGGATCAATAGGTCTTTTTAAGGTTGGACTTGTGGGAAATTTTGGCTTTGGTTTTTTATTTTTTTTATTTTTTTATGGTGTGAATAGGAGACCAGGCATAAAGATTGTAGAAGCAAAGATTTTGACTTTGATGTTTTGATGATGCCATATGATCATGATGTTTTGATGCCATATTAGCATGCGCTTCTCAAGTTAAGATCAAGACAAAAATCCAAGAGATTCAAGATACATCATCAAGAAGATCTCTAGTGATTTAGGGAGGGAATTCCAAATTGAAACAACAAGAGGTTTGGCCAAGAAATTTAAGCTAAAATGTCTTTTTCAAGAAATTTACTCTCTGGTAATCGATTACCAGTGGCCAAACTGATTTATAACAACTATTAGAAATTTGAATTCAAATTTTACACTGTGTAATCGATTACACATGGATGGTAATCGATTACCAGCAGTTATTGAACGTTTTAATTCAAATTTTAAAGTCTGTAATCGATTACATAAGTCTTGTAATCGATTACCAGAGGAGTTTTTCAAAAAATAATTTCCCAGAGTCACAACTGTCAAAAAGGTTTTTGAATGGCCATCAAAGGTCTATTTATATGTGACTTGAAACACAAATTTACTGAGAGTTTTTCAAAACAAAAAGGTCTTATCCTCTCAAAAAGAAAAATCATCTTATCCTCTTAAAAAATTCCTTGGCCAATACACTTGCAATTCAATAAGGAATTATTTGAGTGCTCAATTGTTCAATCAATCTCTTTCAAGAGAGATTTCTTCTTCTCTTCATCTTATTTCTCAACAGGGATTAAGAGACCGAGGGTCTCTTGTTGTAAAGAAATCTGAACACAAAGGAAGGGTTGTCCTTGTGTGGTTCAGAACTTGTAAAGGGCTTTTGCAAGATAGTGGAACTCTCAAGCGGGTTGCTTGGGGACTGGATGTAGGCACAAGGGTGTCGCCGAACCAGTATAAATCTGAGTTTGCAATCTTTCTTCCCTTAAACTCCTTTATTGTTTATTACTTATTGCTTATTGTTTCTATTCAGTAAGATTAATTTGCATTATTATTTAGGAGTTCATTTTGAAAGGAATCTTGGGTTTTTAGGTTAAAATCAAAATAGAATTTTTGATTAGGAAAAGATTGTGATATCTTAATTCAACCCCTCTTTCTTAAGATATCTGAGGCCACTTGTCTAACAAAGATTTGACCAGTAACTCAAATGAGCAATCACTTCCTACCCTTTCATGTCTTGACCAAGTTATCATTATTTTCCTTCCTTTTTACTCTTTACAACAACTCTGTACATGGTTTAGATGTTTGTTTATTCCAAAGAACTCATTTTTCTTTTCTATTTTCCTTTTTTTCTCTTTTCCATTTTGATTTTTCTTTTCTTTTCTTTTCTTTTTTTTCCTTTCTTTGTTGATAAATATCTAACTTCCTACAAAATCCACGACTAGCCATAAAAATGATAGAAATCTCCCTTGAAAGCACTCCTCCTCTCTTATCCTAAGGTAAGGTAGGAAACTTTCATCCTAGGTTAGTGTTCTGATAAAAATCAAGTGTCTGCCTCAAAGGGCTTGCACATGGCAAAAAATAATGTATATTGGGACAGTTGTTTGGCCAATGTCATAGAAAGAAAGAATGCCCGGATCATTTCCATGAATCATATGTTATGACAATTAGAAATTCATGCAAAACCAATCATAGCACATATCCATGCGGACATTCAATATAAAATTTGTGGTCACACAGTCACTAAAGCTTAGGGCCTGTTTCCACATTCAGATCAAATCAGTGTTTCAACAATTGTTCTTTTATCAAGTCCATGCACAAAACATCTAAGTCCATTTTGGTATTCAGGAAAGTCCTTCATTATTTTCATCCTTAAGATACACATTTTTTTTCAAAAAAACCTTTTTGTTGTGTTTCGATCTACAAAATTTATGAAGAGTACTGGCGGTTGTTCCTTTCAAAAGCACGTTAGTTTTAGGAAAAAGGTTTGAATCCTGGATAAAGTTATAACCCAAGACTACACCATCAAAAATCAAAGTGCATGCAAAAATAAAAAAACAAACCACGCGTAAGTTTTTTTTTCAAACAATCATCACAACAAATAATAACAAAATACTAAAAACAATAAATAAGATAAAGACAAGTTCACAAATTTAGAAGATCACGGTTGGGAAGCTCAGTCTCCTCCAATGAAGAATCAAGAAAATCTACCACGGCTCCATCATCCTCAGCTCCACCTTCATCCCCTTAGGCAGCTCCTTGAGCATCTGTAGGACCTGCCTCATCCTGAAAATTGGACCTATCCCCAGGCCATGCAACAGTGGCTCTGAACTTCTCAAGAGTAGGCCATGGGTAAGGGTTAGGGTCCTGGCGATGCTGGTGCAGTGTATACTGATAGAAGCAGTCATTTAACTGCATTCGACCCCTATGGTTTGCTACCTGTTGATCAACCTTTGCCTTCCCCTTATCTTTCGACCTTGTCAGTAGTTTGGGAGGAGCAAAAACACGTCCACTATGATTCATGCCGCTCATACCAAAAATATTCATGATCTTAGCAGTCAGCATGTGAGTCCCAACACGCATGAAGGATGTGTCTTACCTTTCATCGGATCATTGTGCGCCATACCTCTATGGTACTGCCTTATCCTTCTTATAAGGGAATGGTGCTAGCATCTTTGTTACAGAGGGCTGGAAACCTCAAGGTATCTGAGTGGTAATATCTCTGGTTAAATGAATCACCAAAGGCTTAGGCTTACTTGGGCTTTTGTCACTCAACTGCATGAAAACCTCTCCTTCTTCCTTTTTTACACTATGGATTTCAATTTGACCCCTACTTATCAGTCCCTACAGCAACTCCTCAGCTATTGGCACCTTTCTACATCGTTCAATGCCCCTAAATTGCATCAAGCACGGATCTCCCTTATTACTGTCACATTCAATCACACCGGCCTCGCGCAACGCCTCCAATATGAACCGTTTTGGAGTTGACACATCCCATATCTGTTTCAACACTTGAGACTTCCCTTCTCCCACCGTGTTCACCGATGAGCTTCCATGATTTGCAAGTGGATTAGTCCTTACATTGGGGCTATCCTCTTGAAATGTAAGTCATCCTGCATCAATCAAACTTTGTAATTTGTGCTTAAAAGCTACACATTGCTCAACGGAGTGCATCGGGACACCACCATGATAGGCGCATGTGGCGTTAGGATTGTACCATCAGGGTAATGGAGGTTGATAGATTTTTCCTGGGATCACTACGACCATTTGGTTGCTAAGCAAGGATGATATTAGGTTGGCATATGACATTGGGATTAGGGTGAATTCCACGGGTTTTCTCTTTGGGAAGTTCCTCCTTGGGTTGGCCGAGTAATTATATTGGTGCGGGGGATACTGGTACATGGGGTTGTGAGGGGTTTGTTGGGAGCATGGCCATGTAGGTGTTGCGGTCACGGCGTGGGTGTCTCCCTCCTTTTTCTATGCTCCACCTTCCCCAGGCCTCCTATTGCCAGAACTCGTCGAAGCGGCACAATCAAATTTGTCCCTTCTTAGGCCTACTTTGATCCTTTCACCTGCAAATACCAGATCTTCAAAACTCGAGGGCATGTATCCCACCATCTTCTCGTAGTAGAACACAGGTAAAGTATCTACTATCATTGTGATCATTTCCCTCTCCATCATTAGGGGTGCTACTTGAGCTGCCAGATCCCTACATCTCTGGACATATTCTTTAAAGGATTCCTGCTCCCTTTTGCACATGTTTTGCAGCTGCATTCTATCCAGGGCCATATCGGAATTGTATTGGTATTGCCTAATGAAGGCAGCCATTAGATCTTTCCAGGAACAGACCCGAGAAGATTCCAGATTGGTGTACCAAGTGATAGCTGCCCCAGCCAAACTCTCTTGAAAAAATGCATCGACTTTTTCATCCTTCGTGTATGCTCCCATTTTCTGGCAATGCATCTTCAGGTGATTCTTGGGACAAGTAGTCCCCTTGTATTTGTTGAAACCCGGCACCTTGAACTTCGGAGGAATAATGATGTCGAGCACTAGGCATAGTTCCGCCATGTCAGCAAAAAGATAGTCTCCGCCTCCTTCAATGGCCCTCGGCCTTTCTTCTATATGATCGAATTTTTCCCTTTCCACCATGGTAGGAGGCAGTCTTTCCACCACAAAATGTAAGGGTTGTAGTTGTGGTTATGGGCGATACTGAGGGCCCCCCAAAGTGTTTGGCAAGGGTATGCCACCAAATGCTTGCCCCTCAGTGGCATATCCGAGGTGAGGCTCGAAGTCGACCAGAGTGTGGTCTCGGGGTACTTCATGTGTCTCCCCCATAGGTTGAGAGACATTTGCATGACCAGACTGAGGTTGTTGGCTCTTAATGGGTATGGGAGCAGAGTTGTCGACATTCTCATCGGGCGCATGTGCAACATTGGGTGGTGCATAGTTGGGAGGCAAGCCATATGGTGAGAAGGGATGCTTGCTCTGGACCTGCACAAAATGGGGGTTGCCCGTACTTCCCAATGCTTCGCCTCCCTGACCTATCATATCCAGGACTGCATGATTTACTTGATTGATACCAGATGGGTGAATCGAGTCCACCTCAATGGCGGTACTTGTGGCAAGGACTGTAGCCTTGTTGACCTCCATCATTTTTCTCATACTCATCATGGTGGTCATTTGGTCTTTCATGGCCTTCATCTGTTCTTGAACTTCCTCTATCTTACTCATGATTATAGCCTTGGCATGTGTTCGGTAAGGGTGTGGTAAAACACGTTTGTTCTTTTTTATTACTATGATTATGTTTTGACGATGATGACAATGACTTTTAAGGAAAGAATGCAATGAGTAATGCAACAACTAAATAAACGTGAATGCGCGACAACGATAAGTTGCTAAAGTATTGTGAATTTTACACAGGACATTCAGTAAAACATAGGGTTGAATCAAATCCAATTTTCATTAAAAACAACATTGTTCATCTTGTCAGAGCCAAAGCATAACTAGAAATAAAACATGGACACATCAGCTATTCCTAATTATGTAGGTCATTAGTTCGACCATGTGTTGGCAATAATTGAAAAGACTGTGAACTTCATCGGGAGCAGAGTATGTGTCAGGCACCGCCTTGGCTTTGGCTAACAACCTTGGAAGCTCTTGACTCTCATTTAGAGAGAGAGCAAATCTATCCATCCATTTCATGGCTTCTTTATGCAATAACTCTATCACCCCTTCTCTCGCTTCCCTTTCAACCCGCAAGGTCGACACCTTTGCCTGTTCATCTTCCAGCATTTGCCCATGACTAGCAGCTAGGTTCACCTTCTCTTTATATTGATCAATGATTATCAACATATTTTTTTCCGTCTTGCTCAACTGTTCTGTCAAACTTCTCTTCAACCTCTTGATGTGCCATCATTTTCTTCTATTTTCTAAACCCTTTTTGCACCATTTTAATTACTGATTGGTCTTAATTGTCAATTAATTAGGCAGTTTTATTATTTGGGCTCATTTAGCTAATTTGATGTTTTTAATCTAATTTCAGGAATTAATGAAACATTGGGCTTAATCCGAATTTTGGTTGTGGACTTGAAGAGGGCAAATAAAGCAGCACTTACCTTAGTTAATTTCTAATTAGGAAATTTCGCAATTTTATTTTATGTGGTTTAGTGTTTATTTCGTTTTGGGCCAGAGTATTGTAATAGGGCCCAGTGACTTTGAGTGACTCTTTTTAAATAGCAGCCTTGGGATTCGTGCAGGGCATTCTGTTAGACTGTTATTCAGAGCTTAGGGTTTATGGTTTTTGAAGTTTTTCTATTCTAATGCTACTGTTTCGTTCTTAATGCAATTTTCGATTTCCTGCTTCTAATTACAATTTCGTTCTTGTTTCTTCTTTTACTTTCATTTATGTTTCTGTTTTCATTTTCGTTTCTGTCTCATTTACGTTTCTGTTTATTTACGTTTCTGCTTCATGTTTCATTTACGTTTTCTATTTGAATCTATGGAAGGCTAATTATTCTGGTGTTGTTTCCTTCTGAGGAAGAAGCCCAACTCTCTTTGAGGTTTCGTTTATAATGTGGTTCCCTGGCAGTGTTCCCTTCACCAGTTAACCCAAATTCGTGAACATTAATCAGTGCACGCTTTGTGTTCGATTAATTTCCTCTGAGCCTAACTTGCGTTCATGATTAATGGACGAAGGGCTAACTGGTGTATGTGGTGCCTAATCACGTATTGACAACCCTAGGTTGATTTTCGCTTAGTAAATTGTAATAGGGTTGGATTAAGTGGTTAACTGTTAGGGACGAATTCTCCATAACCCAGGATAAGAGAATGGCTTCTAAATCAGAGGAAACAACCCATTTTTAATATTATTAGTTTCGTATTCCAGTTTACTTGTTCTGCTCCTTAAATCACAAAACAAACAAACCCCCCCAATCGTTACTGTTACTGCAAGTATATTATGAACAATTGGTTTATCATTGCTCGTTGGGAAACGACCTAGGATCACTTCCTAGTTACTGCATTTTCATGTTTATTTGATTCGGGTACGGCCTCGATCACCTCTGACAACTCCTTAACTTATCCTCTAACATCATGCTCTCCATCCTTGATTTGTCTCTCTCAGCCTTTCTAAGTTTGAGCTCATTACTGCTGCCTAACAAATCCCCTTAGAACTTGTTTCTGCTCCATTCTTCCTTTCTGGCCTTTTTCATTTCCCGCTCTAGCGCTTCATCCGTGGTCATGTTGATATCTTTTAGCTCATCACATTCTTTCCTAACTCTAGTGGCTGCCACCTTCAGCTTCTCCTTCGCTACTCTTGTCTTTTCGAGCTCAGCTTTCAAAGCTTGCACCTCTTCGCTCTCCTTAGGCACTTCTGCCTCTTCCCTATTCAGATACTTTAGCTTTTGGAGCCAAGTTATCCCTCGTGTTCTAGATTTCAACCATTTGTGATAGCCGCCTATGACACCATTGCTACTTCCCCTAAGTTCTTTATCTTTTCTTCCCACTTTATTCCATGCCTTATGGATCCTCTGAAGTATCTTTGTATTAGCTTCATTGAAACCTCACGCGATGAAAGGCGTGATGGTCTCCTCCGATGGCGCACCTCTAATAGAGTATCCTAACTATCTTATGGCCAACACGGGATTATAATTAATACAACCCCTCATCCCTATCAAAGGGGCATTTGGAAATCCTTCACATGAGCATAACACTCCTGCCCCTCCTTCTTTCCGCCATGGGAACCAACTAATGGACGCTCCCATCATGCCTGCCAACAGTTCTTCCCGATTTGCTTTGTCCTTTCTTGCACTGCTCTTCTCGCATGTTAAGTCAAATGTATCATACGCATCTGCTAAAATAGCAATGACCAGGCTTTCCTTCCTGTGGTGATAAGCAAGAAAAGCATTGATTGCTACTAGATCCACCAGCCCATCCACATTCGGAAATAGTATTGTCCCAAACATTAGCAGTGCTAATACATTGATGAATGATACCCACTCTCCTTGGCTTGCCAGAGTTTCCGCCTTCTCTTCCAAGCACTTCCTAGGTATTCCCGCTACTCCATTCCTACTTTGCTTCACTCAATCTAATTCTCATTCCAAGATCTTGACCATTGATGTTATTCTCCCCATAGAAGGATAGTACCCAGAAAAGAGGTATGGCTTCCTTCCTCCTATCAGGCATTCTAAGATCCCTTCGAACTCCTCTATGGTTGGTGCTAACTGAAAGTCCCTAAAAGTGAAGCATCTGAGTGATTGGTCATAGTATTAAGTGAGAGATGCTATGACTTCAACTGACACTTCCATCATCGCCAGATCCCAAATCTTCCCATATACCTTGCTAAAAGCTTGACGTTGAACTTGATCCATCCACTGCCCCAGCTTTCGCAAGCCGGCTATTTCTAGATTTTTGACTTTGGCATGATAAAACCTTTTTCTTAAAAGATGGCGCTTGGTCCGACCCTATGCTCGAAAGAATGGAAATTTGGATGACCAATACTTCAAACCCTATCATAAAAGAGATATGATGAATGGATCAGGGCATGGTTATGCTATGCATGACAAACGTATTTATCAAACTGACACAAGACGCCCGAAAGACCACCCTTTCTTATTAACAATGCATTGGGTACCATGTTCATGTAACTCTCAATCATCTTCGAGAGAAAGAAGTATATAAACCCAATCATGGTTTGTTTGTAGTTATTACCATGGTACCCAACACATGCAACTAAGAATGTGGTACATGCTTTCACGCTTCATTGTGACTTTGACGGCAAAGAAAAAGAATGCAAGGCATGAGCAACTATATGGCAGGAGTATGCATGATTGAACATAACGACTAATGACAACAGAAGGTATGTGATTAGCAGCACAAAGAAACATGCTAAACAAATGCGTATGACAATGTAATGATTTATGCAAAATGCCACGTGTGGACATGATAAAATGGTAAATACAGGAATGATACGTCCTATTATGATGTTTACGAAGATATACATGATTTGATCAAGGAAACAAAACATGTTGAGTTTGTTTTGTATCCCTAATTCAGAAACCTAATGGAAATTATCAAAAAGTTTGCTATCCAGTGACAACTCCCAAGGGTGGTTTTACATAACTTAATGGCTTCTAGAGATATCATCCTCTTAGGTGACAACATTGTGGTGGTAGGGACTACCAGCAAAAATGAATCATCAAAAGAGGAAAACTCTAGATGAGGATTCACTGTTATCAAGCGAGTTAGAGACCTAGCATGACCACAGATCGACCTTCACTCCCTATGGCTCAACACATACCCAGGTATAGGGCCTAACATCCCAACGTGTGTGCAAAAGTATAAGTGTCATGTATGCATAGAGCAATCTAAGAATTACCCCACCCTACTTGCCAAGCAAACAGACAACTCCTAGGTAGATGCAACAAGTACGTCATATGTCAACCACCACAAGATTCAATGGCACAAAAAAAATCCTAACTACGAACGTAATAGATAGATAGATACACACCAAAAGACAATAACATAGCGAAGGTTATACACAAATATGAACAAAGCAAAAGATAAAAGAGAAAAGGGGACATAAATAAAGAAGAAGGCACGATAAAATTCCACACTAATTGAATGGCTTAACTCTCTAACAAGTCCCCAGTGGAGTTGTCATTTGTCGCAACCTACCCTACGATGGGCATGCGAGCGAAAAGCAAAAGTGCGTCTTCCAAAGAGAAAACGTATGGGAGTCGCCACCAATGTTTATTTAAGGAAAACGTTAGAAAAAAACCAAAAAGAGGTCTGTGAATTTTGAAAATAAGGGTTCGGGAGTTGTTTACGCGTAGGGAAGGTATTAGCACCCCACGCACCCGCCTCAAGGGGCGGCAGCCTTTAATCGATTGTGCACAAGGTGACTTCAAAATCATTTATTTTTCCCTTTTTATATTTCTTTATTTTTTCGGGGTCGACAAGGGAGCTACCCTTACTCCTACGTATCCTCAGGTGCGATGAGGAATTCAAACCTACGTAGTTCTTTAAAGTGAGAAAGTTTTTGTGTTGGGTTGGTTTTATGCTTTTGAAAGATTCATTTTAATTACAAACAAAAAGGTCGTTAAGGCATTGGACCTTGAAACAATCTCAAGTGATATTTGATTGAGAGAAGTTAGTTATGAGTTGGTTTTTGTTTATTAGCTTTCAATCTTTTTAAGATAACAAATATTTTATGGCACTAGTGATTGGTTAGGATTAAAATTTACAAAATAAAATGTGATTACCAATGATAGATGAAGAAGATGAATATGCACATAATAACAGAGGGGACCCCTAAGGGTACATAGATTACATTCAACTCTTAAAAATAAAACTAGTCGACTGTTGCACAAAGAACACAGAACAAGAAAACGATGTAGGGAATGATCATGGTCGCGATTCAGTAGTGCCTCGGCTTCGTTTCTTCTTCTTTCTCTCTTTCTCCTTTAGTTCTCTCAACTCCTGAACCTTGGAACCCCTTAACCCCCCCCCCCCCCCAACATGGCTATTTATAGGGAAAAAGCCATTTTGGGGCGGTTGAAGCTCGCCCAGGTGAGTTGATGCTTAGCTCTGAAGGAATGAGCTCGCCCAAGCGAGCTGGTTACTTAGGCATGAAGCTATTTCATGGTCCAAGTGAGCCAGATGCTAGCCTGGGCGAGCTAGGGTCTAGAAAAATCCAAAAAAAGACCCTTTTGCCCCCTTCCTTAGTATCTTTTTGTTTTCTTGATCAAAACACTGAGTGATTCCTCGCTTCGCACTGTAACTGGCACCAAATATCATAATCCGACTAGCAAGAATCAAAATATCAGCGAACGATAGTCCCCGGACAAAATTAGGGTCTGACAGGACTTAGGTATACTAAGTTTTTTTTAAACAATGAAATTTTGCACCAATTAATTGTAATACAATTCAGTTAAATTTTAGATTGAAATTCATTCACTCTAAAATTCTCATAAAACTTGTGTAATAAAATCTAATCCATCGATTAAAATTTCATCTATAATAAATCATTTACAGACAATTTTACAAAACTTTCATCACAGGCAACCCCAAGAATTCCTTTTTTCTAAGACAATCACAAGTCGCACTGCAAACACTTAATAAATAAAATACCACAAACAATTTAGTTACAAAGAATTTATTGGGAAGAATTCTATATAACTGATTTTGTATATTTTTCTAATTGACCATTATTAAGAAATACTAAGTTTATCTATTTTTCATTCTTTCATTAATTACTCAGTTGATTACTAATCACATGCAATTACTCAAAATACATCTTTTCTTATTAAAAACAAATAAGGTTCAATTAAATCAAAATAGAATCACTCAAGTACATACTTATTGGGTTGTAATTTTTTGTGATGTTACCTCCATAGTGGTTTATTCTATTCAGTGTTGTCCAAGTTGAGCATATATGCACCAACTTGAGGGGGTCGGGAGAGTTAACACGTTAAAGCTATGAATTAATACTATGTTTCCTTATTTAGTTAGGAATTAGTTTTTTAATTGGCAAAGGTTAATTAGTTAGAAATTAGTGAATTAGAATCGATGTATTTATTTTTAGATTGATTGTATATTTTATAGGAATAGTACTATGTACAAATACCCTTGAAGTATATGGAATAGAAAGAGAGAAATTAATGCTAGAAACACATTATTTGACACATTCTTTTGAACCTACTTTCTTTTACACAATAATCAAGATTAAACTCAAAGAGAATAACAATCATATTTTACAAAACCAAATTCCAAAAGAAGGAAAAAAATCAATAATTCTGTGGGCATCATCAAACCAAGTATGTCCACCCATGACATTACACACAACACATGAAATCTCCAACCTCCTTCGAGTAATATAATATTTACAAGAAACATATAAATATTGGCACAACAACTTGAAGTAACATAAAAAGATTACACAAGGAGGTTGGACATGTATGATCATTATTCCTTGTGTCCCTAAAATCTCCAACCTTTTTCAGGGACACAAGGAAGAGGATTATTCACACTTTGAACATATATGATTATTTCACAGAAAATAAAATATTACACACATGACACGACCAATGATCCAATAGAAAGTTAAAGAAAGAAGCTTATGACTTATGAGCTAACTAAATGAAGCCAGTTTAAGTTAACATCCACTTGAGGCACCTCTATCTGAAGATTGGGAAGCATAGCTTTGAATCCTTCCCATGAAGCAGTTGTCTCTTCATCACATATCACTGCCTTCAAATTCACAAGACTGGCCACTGAAGATGGTAATTCACACCTTGAACAACTTGTCATATAGAGGTTTCTTAGGTTACACAGATTGCCAAAGTCCTCTGGTAAATTAAGAAGGCTTATACAGTTTGAGATGTCAAGATGCCTTAGATTAGAAAGCTTTCCAATAGAATTTGGTATCCCTTCCAAATCGGTACAAGAACTTAGCCTTATGAGTTTCATATTCACCAACTTTCCAATTTCTAGGGGAAGTGCTAAGAGCTTGTGGCAATTAGTAACACTGAGCTTCTTTAGTGGGGTAATATTACATAGCCCAAAAGGCAACACCACCATATCTTTGCAATAGTCAATGCTCAACTCCACTAGGTTTGGAAATGCATCTCAAATTAGGATGGTACCATTTTGAAAAGCATGACTCAAGTTGCACATGTAGAGTGATAGTTTTTTAAGACTCTTCAGTGTGACAAATGAATGAACAGAAATCCTCTCTAATCTAATTATTTTCAATTTGGATAAAAAGCTGAGTAGCTCAAAATTGTTCAACTCAGAAGGATGGAAGTTGTAATTTGTGACTATGAGAACTTTTAATGTGCTCATTTGCTCCATGGATTCTGGAAAAGAGTACTGATTAGTTCAAAAATTTAAAATCAGAACCTTAACTTTAGCTGGTTGCATGTGTGACCAATGCGAATTGCAAGTTTCATCTGCAAAACCAACCCATATGATGTCAACTATAGAATTTCTACACTTTGCTGGTAAATTTCTGTACTTTAGAGAAAGGTATACGGATAACTAACCAATGGATATGGACAATGTGCGAGCATGGATCTGTGGGGGTTTCTGTTTAGAACAATATCTAAAACAATTTGACAATATTCGGCTTATCATGCCTTGTTGCTTCTCGCCAAGCCCCCATTCATTTTTATTTTCTTTTGTGTCAATAATCAGTCTTTTGCTCCCTTCAAGTTGTTCTTGGGCGCTTTGATAAATTGCAAGCTCTCTTAGAAGATCATGAACAACGATGAAGTGGTTATTGTAGTAATAACTGTCTGTGTCACTTGTATTTTTCCTGGTAAATTAAGAGAAATTAATTCCCTAGGGAAAAAAGTTCTCGAACAAAATTAAAGGTACATGTTCTTTGAGATACTCAGATAGATTACTTGCAAATCTCAGAGCAAGCTTATAAAATGTGATGCCGAATTGTATAGTGCGAAGTTTAAATTAAGTCCAAGATAAATGTTTACTTTTAGAATATTAATATATAAAAGGAACCAATTGTTCCTCGCAACTATTTCTCTTTAAGTCTTTTTAGAGATATATATTACGATTCTGAGAATAAGATATTCATTGTACCTTGCTATTAAGACATTAACCAGATTCATGGACTCTAATTTGTTGATGATGGTCATTGCTTCTATGCCATCATCGTCTAGTCCATACGACTCTGCGAATATATCAATTAGAACAGTAACAGGAATTCTTTGGTCTTCAGGAAATAAGCCAAGGTCCATGAAACACTCTTTGATGACTGTATTATCTTCCAAGACATCCAAGATTTTTTGGAGGTAAGTTAGCAATTCAATGTTAGAATCAAGTATAGAATGACCATGTGATAATTCCTCCACCATCCTTTGCCACAACTCATAAGGTCGATGACTGAGTGACCTACCAATCACTTTAATGGCAAGTGGTAAACCCTTGCAACTTTTCACAACCTGCAATCAGTGCACATAAATATAGTTTGTTATGACTTAGGTGGTGCAAGGTGCAAATATACATTGTTACTTGTAAAAAAATTATTAGGTAATTCGAGATGATCATTATGGTCTATACTGATCTCATATGAGACATAATTAAATATTATTAATTTGTTCTATTAAATTGAAATTTTTAAATGAGTTATATAAACAATGACTGAAACTATGGACACTTGAAAGTCTTAAACCTCCTAATAATTTTTCTGCTTGGTATATAGGGTCAAAACAGTTTGCCATGCATTTTTTTCGTTCAATGATAATGTATTTCTTTTCTAAAAAAAAATCATATAATGGTCTGAAACAACTTTATGATATCTATATAATTCAAAGGAATGCATGATCGGCCCAAATGCGAGTATTATGAAAAAAAATGAAAAAGTTCTAAAATATTATTCATTATTAATATTTGTGACTTAACAAAAATTATTATCTAATATTTAAATAATATAATTAAAAAAATTGTATAATAACAATTAAAATAATTTTATATTATCATTCCACCACAAATATTATCGTGTATAATAAATTTATTGACTTTTACAATAAATAATACTAAAAGTATTTTCATCACCATCCTATTATAACACATCTCTCTAACAACTCTATTTATCTCATTAGTTGACCTTAATTATTTAACAACTTTATTTATCTCATTAGTTGACCTTAATTATTTTACTGGTTCAAATTAAAATACGCAGCTTCTACCTTTTTTGTTACTAGCAACTTTACTGACTTTCTGTCATTTAATATTATAAATGATAAATAATGGAATAGAGTAAATATTGTATACATTGGATGTGTAAAAGATTTTTATAATGTCATCTATACATGTCAGTTTATAAAAAAAATTATAAACTGTATAATAAATTAGTTAATTTTTATAATAATTATCTTAAAAAATATGTTAATCATTGACTTTTAACTATCTGATAGTATAAATTTTATTGTACTAACAAAACATAGAAATTACTGGAAAAAAAAAACAAAAAAATGGAAATTAAACTCAATGAATGTACTAATATTATAAAGTCGCTATTATAAAATATTACTAAAGTTCAGTGATGTGTTAAAAAAGTTAAATAAACGATTTCATTACTGATTTAAAAATATAAAAAAAAACTTATTACATTAATTTAATAAGTAATTTTATATCCTAAAAAATATAAAAAATAATTTTCAAATAAAACACTAATAATTTTAATAAAAAAATTAAATTAATTTAAACAGACTTGTCTTAAAAAATCATTTTTGATTTAAACCTAAATGAATCACTGCATTCTGGATAAGGACATGAATTACTCTTATGCGTCAGAAAGTAAGAACAAGCACCTGTTCGACGATGTCTTCGTCAGGAGTATTTAAACTGTTGCTATCCAAGAGAGCGTAGTGATGGAAAAGGGTCATTGCATCTTCGTAAACTAGTGGTTTTAAGACACATTGGGTGCCAAATCCAGGAAATGCAACCCTTGAAGTCACCAAAATTTTGTAATCTGATAAATAAAATTTAAATTTTTCCACGAGGGCTTCTGAGCCCGGCCATACATCATCCAAAACCAGTAGCATTGGGCTTCCCTCGAATTTCCTTACCAAAAGTCCCAATTGATTAATTGAATCTTCATCAGTTTGAAACTTAGGCACTTGATATCCAAAGTGTTCAAATAGTCTTTCTACAAAAATCTTCAACTTGGGCGTTTTTGAAAAGGTTACAAAATAAATATTTTCCCTGAATTTACCTAGTGAAATCAAAAGTTGTGTGAGCCCAGAGCATTTGATGTGTTATGCATACCTTATCAGAATACATATTTACAATCTATCTATCTATCTATCTATCTATATATATATATATATATATATATATATATATATATATATATATATATATATATATATATAATAATCTAATAATACACGTACATATAACCAATCATCTTAAAATAAATAAGAGAATTTCTATCAATAAGTTTTGATGAGATTGTTTTTAACTTTATTTTTATTTTAGTAAGTTAGGCCATTATCTTATTTAACTATATATATATATACATATGTGTGTGTATATTGTTGCAATAGAATGATTTACTACATTATCATTACAAAAGGATAAAATAAGTGATATGATTAAGTGACACATGACTGTTAAATGGCATTATGGATTGACTTCAAAAAAATTTAAATCTACACAGACCAAAACGAATAAGAAATTTAAAGAATTAAAATCAAATCAAATCATATTTATAAAGAATCAAAACATATTTAAGTGAAACAATTCAACGATAAGCAAGGCTAAAGCAAAATTTAAAAGATATTTTTTACTTTCAATATGTTGGGCTTTTTTACTAACATATGTCAGCTTTTTATCAACATATGAGGCCCTTTTAACAATTATGTTTTTTGTTGGGGAGCCTAAAGTGTAAGCTTTAATTGCTTTATCCTTGGGTCAATCCTTCCTATGAGGGTACCTAAGGGATTAATTTTTTCTAATTTTACCAGGAAAAATACAAGTGACACAAATAGTTACTACTATAATAACCATTTCATCATCCTTGATGACATTCTAAGAGACTTCACAATTTATCGAAGCACCCAAGAACAAGTTGAACTGAGAAAAAGACTTAAGATTGACACAACACAAAATAAACCTGAATGAAGGCTTAGAGAAAAACAGCAAGGCATGATGGTCCACATATTGTCAAATATTTTTTGATGGAATGTTGAACCAAAACCCCAACAAATCCTTGCTCGAACATTGTCTATATCAACTGTTTAGTCATATCTTTCTCTAAAGTATAGACAATTACTTACAAAGTGAAGATGGTAATAACTAAAAACAAAGTTCCTATGATCTATCATTTGTTGCTCTTCTACTATTGAGTATTGACACCATATTAGTTTCTTTTGCAGATGAAATTTCCACAACATGTTGGTCCTACATGCAACCAACTCAAGCTGAGGTTCTGATTTTAAACCTTCAAACTAATTAGTACACCTTTCCAAAGTTCCTGAAAGAAATGAGTAAACTAAAATTTCTAATAGTCATACATCATGGTTTCCATCCTTCTAAAATGAACAATTGTGGGTTGTTTGGCTCATTATCCAACCTTCAGATTAGAGCGGATTTCAGTTCCTCCCTTTACGAGCGGATTTCAGTTCCTCCCTTTACGATAGGGGAATTCATTATGGCTAATTAAAATTTCATTTTGACAAAAAATTATGGTAGAGAAAGCTTACCAAGGTCAGGATGGGTCTCAAGGCTCAAAGATCGGTTATAGAAGTACTTATAGATTTCCTGCCAACAAGATCCCCCATCGATAGTGAAAATCGAACCCATGTTTTTTGGGATATGAGTTTGCTGCCCACCAACTGGCCCAACCTTTGTTGGTAAATGGTACTCCCACCATCCCTAATTATAAGACCTTTTAAACTAATTTATGCCCCTTAAGAAAAGTAGTTAATTTAGTTAATCACATTAAATTTATCAATTAATTATACTATCATTCCAAAATTACCCATTTTATCTCTCTATCTACTTAATTTCTTCTCATTAAAAGGGTCTTATAACTTGTTTTCATGCTCTAATTATTGATTTTAATTGTTGTAGATTTTCTTGTGCAATTAACACTCAATTTAATTATTTTTTTAAATAGAATGTCCACCAAACAAATTTTGGCTCCCAAGGGTGATGAAAAAGAAGAAACTATGTCACCTAATATAGGTGAATCAAACCCGGATGAATCAAATGATATTCCTATGAATGAAGTTGATGATGGAACTAAAAGCTCAACTTGAAATGGCCACTCAAGAAAGTTAACTTCAGTTGTTTGGAATCACTTTGATAGAAAATTAATAGATGGAGAATGGAAAGCTATTTGCAAATATTGTAAAGGTAAACTTTTGGGTGATACAAAGCAAGGGATGACACACTTGTGTGACACCCTCTACCCCAACATGCATAGAAATAGAAAAACATATAAAACACGGAATCTAATTAAATCAATTTTATTCAATAAAATCGTAAGTAAATCCGCGTGGGTAAAAGGTCCAAATTTGCTTCATTGTTACCAAATAAAACTTCACAAAAACATTTCCGACTCAAAATAAAACCATTCAAGTTTACAAAAGAACTAAAGTTAAGCCACAGAATAAAATAAAGTAAAATAACATGTTCAGAACATAATGCAATTAAAATAGAAATCCATGCCCCAATGTCACATCCTATCAGAGTATTATGTCCTGGTGTTCTCCAGCACGAGGTTCCTTAAAGCAATCCACCTAGGTATCTACTGCCACAAACACAAGGTTTGAGATCATCATATGATCCAAACCCAAACAACACATGGGGAGTGAGTTATCACATTCCTAATCAAGTAGAGATAAATGAAAGCACACACACACACACACACATATATATATATATAATATAAGTATAACAAGCTCAACTTAGCATAATTCGTATCATTTTACCTCTCATTGCGTAACATCATTTGTCCCAGAGATTTAATCACAAAATCACATCAATCATGTGTTCAGAACAACACATCTCAAGTACAACACAATATCTCACTCACACAATTCATTACCCAACATTACATAACAAGTCACAATGATCACTACATAGGCGTTATGCAACAGATACACTAAGACTCAATCCTATATGCAATGTGGTATCATGTCAGTGAAAATCCTCGTCAAGTGCCTAGGAATACATGACAAGGAAGACCACACACTGGGAAGCTAGATCACTCTCACTAGGTAAAATCATAGAGAGACCAGTCAGGCTCACATTATTTTGCGAGAATGCTTTAACCATGTGGGATCGACATATGCTTAAAGGAGCACTCAAACCGAGTGTATTTACCCCCAAGGCCTAGACTCCAAAGAGTCTGTCTGGGCCTTTCCTTTCTGATTCAAGTCCAACTCAAAGCATTTTAACACACAGACTCTATCCATGAACTATACAAAACACACGACTCCTCAATTATTCTCAAAATAATTTTAAATCATCGCGGCTCAAAGTGATTCAACTTGTTGGGTTCCTACAATGGATCCCATCACAATACTCGTTGTGCATTAACCCATCGACCTTAAAGGGTCTTACAGTCGTGTGATGTTACGGTTCATAGTTCACAATTAAATGCACACAACATCTCAATACATGTATGACCTCACAATTTAACACATACTCAACTTGTCACTTAGACACAATTCATCACACTTTCATAATCCAAAGACATCATGTTATCATGCCTCATGCATCATATACATATCATATAGTAATAATATTAATATGTTATGTTCATATGACTAATCATCTCATACAAATAGGCATTTAAAATCATATATGTGCATTGGAGTTTGAACTATGCAATACACACAACTACTCAGTTGTTTTAAAAATAATTTTAACTCATCGTGCCTCAAAGTTATTCAACTTGTCAGGTTCCCACAGTGGATCGCATCACAATACTTGTCGCGCACTAACTCATCGCCATTAAAGGGTCTTACAGCTGTGAGATTGTACAATTCATAACTCACAAATCAATGCATACAAAATCTCAATACACATGTATCTTACAATTCAACACATATTCAATTTATCACATACACCCAATCTCAATCACAATACTATAATCCCAACACAACATGTTATGACACCTCATGAATCATATAAGCATCACACAACATTAATATTTACATGACACAAAATATTTATATATTAAATCGAATTATATTATTTTCAATTAAAAAGAGTTAATAAATAATTAAACTAAAAATGCATTGAAAGTATTTATCGTTGAATCTTAATATATTAATTTCCTTTAATTTAATATTAATATTTGAACCATTAATTTATAATTTATTTTAAAAATTCATATACATATATATATATATGTGTGTGTGTGTGTGTGTGTTATAATCATCAACACGTAATAAGCTTATGATGCCAAAACATGAAAAAGAATGTTTCCAAAAATCCAATTCTCACGACAAAGGAGTTATACAGAAATGTTTCTCACAACATGGGGAGTAAAAAACCTCAAACAATTTCACATAATCATATAAAATCAAAGGAATCAAAATCATAGATTCAAAAGCACAAAAACACCAAGAGTACTCAATTTTACCAACCTATTCACATTAGCACATTGATAAGTGTCATATTTCAGTTATTTTTGGGATTAAAATGTTAACACCTATCTTTTGATTGCAATATTTTTCTTATAAACTTCCCTTAAATCTAGTTGTTTTATATATATTGTACATTTACTAATGTTTTTGTTTAAATATGAAAGATTCATCCATGATTCTATAGGTTTTGATGGTTGTTTGTTTGATCGAGAAACCAAGTTTAAAGGAATGGAAAAATGGTCATTTTTCTAAGATTTTAAACAGCCATTCGCCAGGCTAGCTACCAGCTCACCTGGGCCAATCAATTTTCTTCATGCCTAAATAGTTAACTCGCCTAGGCTAGAAATAGCTCGCTTAGGCGAGTGAGTACCTTCAGCATTAAGCAACCAACTCGCCCAGGCGAGTTGGTTTGGCAGCTTCTTCTCTTTTTCTATAAAAAGGCGTGCAAAGGAAGGCAAGAAAACAGACAACCAAAAGAAGAAACAAGAGGAAACATGCAGCAAGGAAGAATGAGCGAGAAAGTGGAGCCCAGGCATTGCAGAGTTGTGACTGTATATCGCATCCTTTGTTATTTCTCCTATTGATCTTGGGCTCTATGCAATGATCGACTAGTTTCTCCAAAGGATTGGATGTAATCTTCATACCCGTATGTATCTCTTTTGATATTTATATACGTGTGAATTTTTCTACTCATTACTAGTGATTCCATTTTGTTTGTAATGCTTGATTCTATTTGATCACTAGTTTCATGAAATTAGATTTTACGTTTGATTGGAAAGTACTCTTAGAATTTGAACTGAATGAATTTACTCCTTACATTGTGTTGCTAGGAATAAAGCATAACATTTTGATTGCAAATAGCACGAGATTATGATTGTAATTGTTCAATTTCCCATATGGTTCCTTTTTCTCCAATTTTTAACAAATATATTCAAGGGAAATGAAACACCAGAAAGCGCATCGGGTCGTCAAGTATTTAAAATTAAAACGAAATGATCTGAGTATCGAACTCAGGGAACTTGCTTATTAGACAAAGTTTTATTCAGAAGTAAGGCATTGTTGGAACAAACATTGATAATTGATGGTTAAAAACAGAAATAAACTAATTCTAAGGTAAAAACAATAAATGCAAGTACGTAAAAGTTTATAGCAATAGGTAAAAAGCGTTGGGTCTTTGTAACAAACAAGTTGATGCATATGAGGATATTTATCTAATTAATCATGTTCTTGTGTTCTATGTTGTATCCTAAAGTACTAAACCTCGATCCCTCATAAGTTTAGACTAATTTAACTTAAGCTTCGTCCGTAGATCCCTCTTGTAAGACTAAGCTTAACTTAAACAACATTATCATCACAGCATATTCAGAAAACCAAAACCCCACAATCCATCCCTGGTAATGTAGTTATTTAGTCCTGCTTCTATCAAGTTCTAAGGCAATAGTACATTTCCCAATGCTAAAGTCACCTAACAGTACACACAAGTGGGTGATTAGGCCAAGAGCATGCAGTAATTAAGCATTGAAAGAAGCATTGAACACACAAAACACAAACTAGGGTTTTTAACCAGCCATACAAGGAAACCCTAACACAAACGAGATAGAGAGTACAAAATAATTGTTGCTTACACAAGAAAGGGGATCCCTCCTCCTCTTCTTGGCACGTCACAATCACTCTAACACTCACTAATCTCTCTAAAAATGTAGAACCCTAGGCTTCTATTTGCTGTCTCTATAGCACTATTCTCAAAGTTTGTGCAAAATACGCAGCTCTGGTCTCTCCAAATCGTTGTTGTGTGTTTTGTACCCTAATTCTGACAATTCAGGCTTAAATAGGCTCTGAAATCGCGACATCACGCTTAGCGTCACCCTCGCGCTTAGCACGAGTAAGTGGATTTGGGCTTGGCGCCAGTCATATGCTGAGCCTGGCCAAAGACAAACATCTTGCTTAGCGAGATGATCTCGTGCTTAGCGTGTGGCCTCAATTCTTGTGCTCTAACAGATTCCCTTGTCACGCTAAGCGTGCTGAAGCTGCACTTAGCGGTAGATGCGCGCTGAGCCCATAGGGTCTGCTTAGCGCGACTGCTCCTTTTAGCATTTCAAGATTTTAGCCTCTTTTAAACTTGAAATTATGCAAATTTTATCATTAAATCACATGGGATATACTCTAAAGACAGCTATTCAAACAAAACAAGATCTATATACAAATAACTATAAATTGGGGAACTATACAAGCTTTAGAAAATGTTTTCTATACAAAAGTTAGTCGTATAATACGACTAACAGTAATTTTGTGATATTTATTTCATATGCGAGGATTCGATATTCGATAAATATTCTTACGATTTATTGTTATTTGATCCAGAAATTTCCAAGACTGAAAGGAAGAATGGGAAGAAAAAGAAACAAGCAACCACTAAGCCATCAGGTATATCTTCTTCTATTGATTCTCCTTCACCAGAAATTGATACTATGGCGGGAATAGGAGGAGAAGGAAATAGACCACCAAGGAGGACTCTTGGTGACTACGCTTATCAACAAAGACCAAAGCATTACAACAACATGTTTGTTCCTCCTTTCAGCAACAAGGTTGTGGAGTTGAAGCCAGCACTGCTTAGTTTGATTGGTTTACATCCTTTTGTTGGAATGGATCATGAGGATCCATACACACATTTTTTCTACCTTCATGGAGTTATGTAGTACCACTGGAGCTTTTGACGAAGATGCTTAAGCTGTCTACCTTAGAGTTTTCCCATTCTCCTTGGCAGGTAAGGCAAAGACATGGCTGCAATCATATCCAAATAAAAGCCTCAACACTTGGGAAGAGGTGAAGGAAAAATTCATTGCAAGGTTCTTTCCTCCGTCCAGATTCATCAGTGAAAAATCAGCCATTGCAACTTTTTCCCAAGGGTCTAATGAACCTTTCTATGAAACATGGGAGAGATTCAAGTCTTTGTTGCGTAGATGCCCCCACCATAGTTTTGATGATGCTGCACAACTACATATTTTCTATAGTGGTTTGAAACCTTGGACAAAAATGATTCTTTATGTTTCAACTAGAGGTACTATGATGTCTAAGAGCCCAGAGGAAGCAATTGCAATCATTGACTCCGTTGCAGCTAGTGATTATCAGAGTCACCATGATAGGGGTTCAATTCAAAGAAAAGGTATAATGAAGTTGGATAATCATAATGCAATTTTGGCTTAAAACAAACTCTTGACTCATCAAATAAAGTCCTTAACAAAATAGGTAGCCAATTTCCTCAACAATTTCAGCAAGGTGTATCATAAAAAACACACCAAGCTCATCAAGTTCAACAAGTTCTGAGATGTGACTTCTGTGGTGGTGACCATCCGAATGGCCACTGTTCCGCACCTGGTGATTGCCAACAGGAAAAAGAGGCCCATTATCTGTAAAATCAAGCCAGACCTCAATAGAACTTTCAAGGAAACTACCAAGGCTACAGAGGTGGCTTAGGTTCAAATCAGCCTTATGGCTAGAGATCACAAAATAATAATGCATATTCTGGTCCCACTAACACTTCTTTTGCAAGTTGTAACACCCTGATATATATATCTATATATTAATAATTATGTTTCATGTTTGATTATATTTGTTGTGTTATTTTATCCATAATTATTTTCAAGGAGGTTAATTTAGTTAATAGATGGGTGTAGGTAGATAAGGATCTAGCTTCTCAAAGAAGCCTCTTGAGAAAACTTCTCAAAGAAGCCACGAGGAAGCTTCTTGAGAAAGCCTCTTAATGAAGCTTCTTGAGGAAGCTACATGAAGCTGCCTCGATAAAAATGCTTCCCAACCTTCGTTAACCGTTGGATCTTCTCAAAATTTGGTCTACAGCTTCACAAGACACTTGTACATGATCTGACCCTTGGGATCTTTGAGAACATGTATGGAGTGTGCGCAAAGCTTCCGTTCCCGAGAGTATTTCTCATTTAAGCATTTCAACCTTTGTTTTCGTGTAGCTTAGGAAAAACACCATTTCTTCTTCTTTCTTTCTTCCAAAGCCATTTCTAACGTCCCAAACACTTTCTCCATCACCCACAATTAGCCACCACAAACCGCCGTTGTTCTCCATTGCAACCCCACACTAAGAGGAACCCTTCGACCGAAGCGGAATCTTCCAACTTGGTTCGCGGTTTCTGTAGAGAACGAAACCCTAGTCTAACCTTTCATTTTCCTTCGAGGTAACCATGGTTCTATGCTTGTTTCTTGTTAGTTTCAGCTTGTCTTTGCATCTTTTCTAACTTTGGAACCGCCATTGCATGTCTTATGCTTCCTTTGAAAAACCCTAAAGAAAGAGACTTTGTAAACGTTATCCTTTCATGAAATGCATGTTATTTTCGTAACCTACACAGAACCTCGGTCACATTGGCATGGTCGGAATTTCCAAATGATGTTCCTTTGTAAAACCCGAAATGCTCTCAGCTCTTTCATGTAGTGATGTGGGTGTTTGACCCAGAGCACTGTTATTAGCTTTGTTTTCTAAAATCCATATTAAGTCTCCTTCATTTTGGTATGGTAGAGGATTGCGTGGAACCGATGAGCGGAAAAGAAACAGACATCTCCAAGTGAAGTGACGAGGAAACTGTGGGTAGCTCACAATAGGTGAAGGGAGTTTATTATAAAATTTACCGTTTTAACACCATAGCTTGGGTCAGGGAACCTAGCTCTGAGGATATCTGCCTGTCCCTGTTGCATGCTGATTTTTCTTCAAAGAAAATTACTTTTTAACTAATGGGATGCGATAAAATTGTTATTGATATGCATGCTGGTTTTTTTTTAGGAGAACCTATGCAATATATATATATGCGAAATGCGATTTTTTGTTGATGTCGTTATTAAGGATTTTAATTGATATGTGATGATAATGATAATTATGATGATATTGATTTGAGATGACGTTAATAAAGACCATGTCAACATGAATTGTTATTATTGATGAATATGTGAATATGAAATGAGGTTGTTGTTGTTGTTAATAACGTCATTGAGATGAGATGATATTTTTGTTGTGAATGACATGGAAATGGAATGTTGATTGATGTTGGAAATGCATTGGCATGTGCATGTTGTGCATGTTCGTGGGGAGCACTGTGCACTGACCTTCCAGGGTCTTTGGCACTAGCTTTTGGCCACGTTCATACGTTGGATGTTGTGTATGTTCGTGGGGGGCACTGTGCACTGGCCTTCCAGGGTCTTTGGCACTAGCTTTTGACCACGATCATACGTCGTATGGAGTGTATGTCATCGGGGATAGAGTGCACTGACCTTGTTGGATGGCCCAGACGTGGGTAACCAGCATGGTTAGAGAATCTAAGCATTTTTGAGGGGATGCTTAGGCGCTTTAATTAGTCCATGGTCTTTGGCACTTACTTTTGGCCGTGATCATAGCTCATACGACACAGGAAATAGAGTAACTGTGGCCAAGTGTACCTTGTACTAGGGGGCTTGTCACCTGGTAGGGAACACTTTTGGGCTCCCAGGCTGATCACCTATGGGAGGGGGGCTGTTATGTGCACAACCGGGTGGTCTCAAAAAACTCAGCAGAGTTCCCTAAGTGAGAGTGTCGTGTGGAGACGCTTTGGCTATTTCCTGAGATTTGGTTGTTGTTGGTACGTACCACATTGCATCTGAGTGTTGAGTCAGGTGCATGCATCATTTTGTGCAGTCTTGATTGGGTCCATGGATGGATGATGAGTAATTGTTGGATGTGGATGATGAATATTTGTTGGATATGAGTGTTGAATAATGATTGTTGTATATTCATAGTTTTGTGGTAGTATTCATAGAGGATATTTTGGTATACTCCAAGACTAGAGAGGAACATGAAGAACATTTGAGGATTGTGTTGCATACCCTTAAGGACCGACAACTCTATGCTAAGTTGTCCAAGTGTGAATTCTGGTTAGAGAAAGTTAGTTTCCTAGGGCATGTGATATCTCAAGGAGGTATAGTTGTGGATCCCTCTAAGATAGAAGTTGTTCTTAAGTGGGAGAGTCCTAAGTCTATTTTTGAGATTAAGAGTTTTCTGGGCTTAGCAGGATACTACCGGAGATTCATAGAAGGTTTTTCCAAGTTGGCTCTACCTTTGACTAAACTGACTCGTAAGGGTCAAACTTTTTTGTGGGACACCCAGTGTGAGCATAGTTTCCAGACCCTTAAGGAAAGATTGACGATCGCTCTAGTGCTAGTTTTGCCTAACCCGAGAGAACCATTTGAGGTGTATTATGATGCATCAAAGATGGGTTTAGGCAGAGTGTTGATGCAGAATGGCCAAGTGGTGGCCTATGCTTCTAGACAGCTTAAGACTCATGAGAGGAATTATCCCTCCATGATCTAGAGTTGGGTATTGTAGTTTTTGCCCTTAAGATTTGGAGGCATTATCTATTTGGCTCTAAGTTCGAGGTGTTTAGTGATCATAAGAGCCTTAAATATTTGTTTAGTCATAAGGAGCTGAACATGAGACAAAGGAGATGGTTAGAGTTTCTTAAGGATTATGATTTTGAGCTTAGTTACCATCCTGGTAAAGCCAATGTAGTGGCTGATGCTTTGAGTAGGAAATCTCTACATATGTCTGCCTTGATGGTTAGAGAGATGGATCTCCTGGAACAGTTTAGAGACCTTAGTCTTGCATGTGAGGTTACTCCTAAGAGTGTAAGATTAGGAACTTTGAGGATTACTAATGAGTTACTAGGTGATATCAAGAAAGGTCAGAAGATTGATCCTTTTCTAAGGACTCAGTTAGAGGCTATAGAGTCAGGAAGGGACAGTAGTTTCAAGGTTGGATCAGATGGAGTTTTAAGACTTCAAGATAGGATTTGTGTTCCCAATGTGCCTGAACTTAGGAAGATGATCTTAGAGGAAGGACATAGGAGTAATTTGAGCATCCATCCTGGTGCTACCAAGATGTATCAGGATTTAAAGACGATGTTTTGGTGGCCCAACATGAAGAGAGAGGTCAGTGAGTTTGTGTATGCATGCCTAGTCTGTCAGAAGGCTAAGATAGAACATCAGAGACCTTCAGGGAAGTTACAACCCTTAGAGATACCCCAATGGAAGTGGGATAGTATTTCCATGGATTTTGTGGTAGGACTACCTAGAACCCCTAGAGGTTTAGATTCTATCTGGGTTATTGTTGACAGATTGACTAAGTCTGCTCACTTCATTCCCATTAATATCATATTTTCCTTGGAGAAGTTGACCACCTTATATATAAGTGAGATTGTCAGGTTACATGGTGTGCCATCTAGCATAGTATTTGATAGAGATCCTAGATTTACCTCTAGATTTTGGGAGAGCTTGAACAGAGCGTTGGGAACCAAGCTTAGACTGAGTTCAGCCTACCATCCTCAAACTGATGGCCAAACTGAACGGACCATTCAGTCATTGGAGGACCTTTTAAGAGCGTGTGTCTTAGAGCAAAAGGGAAGCTAGGAGAGTTTTCTTCCATTGATAGAGTTCACTTATAATAACAGTTTTCACTCTACCATTGGCATGGCTCCCTATGAAGCTTTGTATGGTAGAAGGTGTAGGACACCCCTATGTTGGTTAGAGCCCGGAGAAGGCCTCACCTTAGAACCAGAAGTGGTACAACAAACCACTGAGAAAGATAAGTTAATTCAGGAAAGGATGAGAACTGCTCAGAGTAGGCAGAAAAGTTATCATGATAACAAGAGGAAAGATTTGGAATTCGAGGTTGGTGATCATGTATTCTTGAGAGTCACTCCATGGACTGGGGTTGGTCGAGCATTGAAATCCCAAAAACTCACACCTCGCTTTATTGGTCCTTTTCAAATTCTTAAGAGAGTTGGCCCTGTGGCATACCAAATTGCATTACCCCCGTCTCTTTCTAATCTTCACAATGTCTTTCATGTGTCTCAACTCCGTAAGTATATCCGTGATCCATCCCATGTGATTGAATTGGATGATGTACAAGTGAAGGAGAATTTGACATATGAAACATTGCCTTTGAGGATCGAGGATAGGCAAACAAAACACCTAAGAGGGAAAGAGATTCTATTGGTCAAGGTGATATGGGGAGGTGCATCAGGAGAAGATGCCACGTGGGAATTAGAAAGTCGGATGCGAGAAACTCACTCATCCTTGTTTGAGTAAGGTAAATTTCAAGGACGAAATTTCAAAAAGGGTGGGAGAGTTGTAACACCCTGATATATATATCTATATATTAATAATTATGTTTGATGTTTGATTATATTTGTTGTGTTATTTTATCTGTAATTATTTTCAAGGAGGTTAATTTAGTTAATAGAGGGGTGTGGGTAGATAAGGATCTAGCTTCTCTAAGAAGCCTCTTGAGAAAACTTCTCAAAGAAGCCACGAGGAAGCTTCTTGAGAAAGCCTCTTAATGAAGCTTCCCAGCCTTCGTTAACCGTTGGATCTTCCCAAAATTTGGTCAACAGCTTCACAAGACACTTGTGCATGATCTGACCCTTGGGATCTTTGAGAACATGTCTGGAGTGTGCGCGAAGCTTCCGTTCTCGAGAGTATTTCTCATTTAAGCATTTCAACCTTTGCTTTCGTGAAGCTTAGGAAAAACACCATTTCTTCTTCTTTCTTTCTTCCAAAGCCATTTCTAACGTCCCAAACACTTTCTCCATCACCCACAGCCACAATTAGCCACCACAAATCGCCGTTGTTCTCCGTTGGAACCCCACACTGAGAGGAACCCTTCGATCGAAGCGGAATCTTCCAACGTGGCTCACGATTTCGGTAAAGAACGAAACCCTAGTCTGACCTTTCATTTTCCTTCGAGGTAACCATGGTTCTATGCTTGTTTCTTGTTAGTTTCAGCTTGTCTTTGCATCTTTTCTAACTTTGGAACCGCCATTGCATGTCTTATGCTTCCTTTGAAAAACCCTAGAGAAAGAGACTTTGTAAACGTTATCCTTTCATGAAATGCATGTTATTTTCGTAACCTACACTGAACCTCGGTCACATTGGCGTGGTCGGAATTTCCAAATGATGTTCCTTTGTAAAACCCGAAATGCTCTCAGCTCTTTCATGTAGTGATGTGGGTATTTGACCCAGAGCACTGTTACTAGCTTTGTTTTCTGAAATCCATATTAAGTCTCCTTCGTTTTGGTATGGTAGAGGATTGCGTGGAACCGACGAGCGGAAAAGAAAAAGACATCTCCAAGTGACATGACCAGGAAACTACGGGTAGCTCACAATAGGTGAGGGGAGTTTATTATAAAATTTACCGTTTTAATACCATAGTTAGGGTCAGGGAACCTAGCTATGAGGATATCTGCCTGTCCCTGTTGCATGCTGATTTTTCTTCAAAGAAAATTATGTTTTAACTAATGGGATGCGATAAAATTGTTATTGATATGCATGCTGGTATTTTTTTTAGGAGAAACTATGTTTTTGACGAATGGGATGCGATATATATATATATATATATATATAGGTATTGTGATGAATGATATTGTTGTGTTTGTTTGATTTGTGTTGTTTGAAGACCTGTGAGTGTGAATCTCAGGCATGAAATATATATATATATATATATATATATATATATATATATATGTGTGTGTGTGTGTGTGTGTGTGTGTGTGTGCGAAATGCAATTTGTTGTTGATGTCGCTATTGTGGATTGTAATTGATATGTGATGATAATGATAATTCTGATGATATTGATTTGAGATGATGTTGTTAATAAAGACCATGTCAACATGAATTGTTATTATTGATGAATATGTGAATATGAAATGAGGTTGTTGTTGTTGTTGTTGATAACGTCATTGAGATGAGATGATATTTATGTTGTGAATGACACGGAAATGGAATGTTGATTGATGTTGGAAATGCATTGGCGTGTGCATGTTGTGTATGTTCGTGGGGGGCACTGTGCAGTGACCTTCCAGGGTCTTTGGTTCTAGCTTTTGGCCACGTTCATATGTTGGATGTTGTGTATGTTCGTGGGGGGCACTGTGCACTGACCTTCCAGGGTCTTTGGCACTAGCTTTTGACCACGATCATACGTCTTATGGAGTGTATGTCATGGGGGGTAGAGTGCACTGACCTTGTCGGATGGCCCAGACGTGGGTAACTAGCGTGGTTAGAGAATCTAAGCATTTCTGAGGGGATTCTTAGGCGCTTTAATTGGTCCATGGTCTTTGGCACTTACTTTTGGCCGTGATCATAGCTCATACGACACAGGAAATAGAGTAACTGTGGCCAAGTGTACTTTGTACTAGCGGGCTTGTCACCTGGTAGGGAACACCTTTGGGCTCCCAGGCTGATCACCTATGGGATGGGGGTTGTTACGTGCTCAATCGGGTGGTCTCAAAAAACTCAGCACAGTTCCCTAAGTGAGAGTGTCGTGTGGAGACGCTTTGGCTATTTCCTGATATTTGGTTGTTGTTGGTATGTACCACATTGCATCTGAGTGTTGAGTCAGGTGCATGCATCATTCTGTGCAGTCTTGATTGGGTCCATGGATGGATGATGAGTAATTATTGGATGTGGATGATGAATATTTGTTGGATATGAGTGTCGAATAATGATTGTTGTGTATGCTCATCATGTTTGCCTATGTTCCTTGCTAATTGTGGTTATTTGGAATTGGTATTGGTTCTTTTTATAATGAACTCACCCTTGCAATTTTGTATCGTGTGGTTGATACCTGTGATGATCACGAACCTTGTTCGTGGGAGCAGAATGACAGCAGTAGGGTGCAGGAAGTGAAATTCTGGTGAGGAGCCGCCGAGCCGACGTGATGACATTGGCATTATTTTGGGAGTGAGTTGTGTTTTGTGATTAACTCCTCCGTAGTTGGTTTTGAAGTTTTATCTTATTGAATCAAAGATGTAAAACTTGGATTTTAATTATACTTATGAACAGATTTAATTTCCGTATATGTGTGTGACGTGTACCGAGTTATTGTTTCTATATAATTATGTATATTCACTTAAGTAATGGTGTGTTATTGGATGAATGCATGTTGTGACAAAATTACTTCGGCTTTCATAAGCAAAAATTAAGGGAGTTCTTTTATAAAAAATTGAAATTAGCGTATATTAGAGTGTGGATATCGTAGCGACGAGATGGGTCATTACACAAGTCCTTCTAACAACTCTTATGCAGGTTCTTCAAATAGGGGTCCACAACAACAACAAGCTCAACCAGATAAAATATCAAAGATGGAAGATACTTTAACTCAGTTTATAAAGATGTCTATCTTAAACTAGAAGAACATTGAGGCTTCCATTAAAAATCTCTAAGTTCAGGCTGGACAACTTGCAACACAACTCTCTGAGCATGAATGGATCTTTCTTAGCAAACACATAGGTTAACCCAAAGGAAAAATGCAACTCAATTACAACAAGGTGGGGGACTGTAGTTGGTTTGAAGGATAATGGTGAGAAAAAGAATAAAGAAGGAGTTGAAAAAGAAAAAGAGAAAAATGATGAAGTGATGGCTAATGAAAAAGTGGAAGAGAAAGTGGTGAGTGAAGAAGAGAAGCATAAATCAAAGAAACAAGCCACTAACAAAGGTAAAGTTGTAGTAAACCATCCACCGATGGAGCACCTTCCTTATCTACATGCTCTGTCAAAGAAAGATAAGGAAAGACAGTACAAGCTTTTCTTAGACATTTTTAAACGACTGCAAATTAACATTCCTTTTTCTGAGGCGTTGGAGCAGATGCCAACGTATACTAAATTCATGAAGGATTTGCTTACAAAGAAGAGAAGAATTATAGATGATGAAATAATGGTGCTTGAGCCATAACAAGGACGTTCGGCTTAAAAGATATTAAAGAAAAGCTCCTGGGAGGCAACCAGTGTTTCTAAACGTTGTTTTAATTTGTGTTACTTTAATCTTATGTCTAATATTTCTGAATTTTACTTTTGATTCTTTATTCACAAATTATATTTTGAAATGTATAATCTACTTTATTAGAGCTATCATTGCATGGCCCGAGGACATGCCTATTTTTCAGGGGGAGGAAGAGTAGATGAAGACACGACAAATCCCGTTGATTATTTCATTGGAGGAGACTGAGCTCCTCTGCCATGATCTTCAAAAATTCATGACTTGTCTTTATGTTCATTTATCGCTTTGTATTAAATTTTAGTACTTTATTATCTTATTTACTATTTTGGATTTTTGTTTGGAAACTTACGCGAGTTTATGTTTTTGACTAGTTTATGCATGCTTTGATATATTTTGTTCTATTAGTGTAGTTGTAGATTATATATAACTCCTTTTGGGACTTAAACAGAAATTTTTTATTGGGCATAGCATGCTTTGGAAAGAATCAATAACCGATGTTTCTAAAACTTACTTTTGATTGGATCAAAACACAACAAAAGGATTTTTGAAAACATTGAGAATGAAAACAATGAATGGCTTTCCCAAATACCAAATGAATTCAAATGTTTTTGCATGGACTTGATAACAAAACAACTTTCAAAAAATTGATTTGATTTGAACAAGGAAACAAGCCTTAAGCTTTAGTGTCTATGTGTAACCACAAATTTTACATTGAGTGTCCTCATTGATATGTTCTATAGTTGATTTTGCATGAATTTCTAATTGTCATAACATATGATTCATGGATATGATTTAAGCATTCATTCTTTCTTTACATTTTAAGCCACTTGCCAAAAAGCTATCTGAATGTATATTATTTTATCATTTGCAAGCCCTTTGAGCCAAACACTTCATATTTTGTTGGAACACTAACTTAGGATAAAAGTTTCCTACCTTCCCTTAGGTTAGGAGAGCACGGGTGTTTTGTTGGGAATTTCTATCATTTGGTGGCTAATGTGATGTAAATACTCTTTTTTTAAATGAGGGTATTAAGGTAAATTAAATATTTAATTATGGTATAGAAAAGAAAAAGAAAAAGGGAACAAGTTCTTTATGAATAAATAAATGTCTGAATTATGTACATTATGTTATAAACTGTACAGAGTTGTTGTAAATTTTATAAGTTGGGATTTTGGTATAAGAAGTAGTGATAACTTGGTAAAAAAAAAAAGATAGGAAGTCATGATTGATTTGAGTTGCAAGTTTGTTTTTATCTTTGCTCTCCTATTCTCAAGGTATGTTTGAATATCTAGAAAAATCAAGATTTCCTTCAAATTCGGCCTAACCCTAAAAGCCCTAATGATCCATGATGATTAAACACTTTGTATTTGATTTGATGGGAAATGACTTGCAAAATTGATTTATGACATATCAGTGATTGTAATTGAGATGAAACACTTGCTTGTGTGAGAACTACGCACCTTTGAGAGGTTTTCCTCTGCTTGAATGAATTAGTTATTTTCTCTTATGTTATTTAGAAACAAAATGCAAATTGATCTTAATCTCATTTGGTTCTGTGAATTTCATCCTTGTGCTTTCATTTCTCATTGTTGTGTTTTGAAAAATGTTGTTCTGATCAGTTTGGAAGTTGATTCTTTACAAAGCATGCTCATAGTTTTTGGTGTAGAAATATTGAAGCATTTTTATTTTATACTTATACTATTGTTATTCGTAGTTTTCTTTCTATACTTTGCTTGAGGACAAGCAAGATTGTAGGTTGGGGGGAGTTGCTAAGTGCCATATTTCACTTATCTTTCCTTTGTAATAGTTTTCTTATATATATATATATATATATATATATATATATATATATTGTACATTTACTAATGTTTTTGTTTAAATATGGAAAATTCATTCATGATTCTATAGGTTTTGATGGTTGTTTGTTTGATCCAGAAACCAAGTTTAAAGGAAGGGGAAAATAGTCATTTTTTCAAGATTTCAAACAACCATTTGCCCAGGCTAGTTACCTGCTCACCTGGGCCAATCAATTTTCTTAATGCCTAGGCAGCCTACTCGCCTAGGCTAGCTACAGCTCGCCTAGGCGAGTTGGTTTGGCAGCTTCTTCAAAAGGAAACACGTAGTAAGGAAGAAGGAGTGAGAAAGTGGAGCCCGAGTGCTACAGAGTTGTGACTGTGGATCACATCCTCTGTCATTTCTCCTATTGATCTTGTGCTCTATGCAATGATCGGCGAGTTTCTCAAAAGGATTGGATGTTATCTTCGTACCCTTATGTATCTCTTTTGATATTTATATATGTATGAATCTTTTCTACTCATTACTGGTGATTCCATTCTGTTTGTAATGCTTGATTCTATTTGATCACTAGTTTTATGAAATTACATTTTAAGTTTGACTAGAAAGTACTCTTAGAATTTGAACTGAATGAATTCACTCTTTGTGCTATGTTGCTACGAATAAAGCATAACATTTTGATTTCAAATAGCACGAGATTATGATTGTGATGCTAGGATATTTATTTCATATACGATGTGATGTAGCTCCATGTGGAGCTTGTAGGCCTTGGATCTTCTTCATCAATGGAGTCCTTTGCTTCTTGAAGTTTAGTGGCAGCGGAATGGAGAAGGAAGAAAGATGATTGGAGACGCCACTTCAAGGAGAAGATGAGTCAAGAAGAAGCTCATCACCATAGGAAGCCATGGATAAGAGCTTTAAGGTAGAAAAAGAAGAGTGGAGGGAGAGGGATAGAAGGAGCATGAAATTTAGTGCCTCAAATGAGGTCTGAACTTTGAAGTGTAATTCTCAAATGATCAAAGTTAAAAAAATGCACACACATGGCCTCTATTTATAGCCTAAGTGTCACACCAAATTGGAGGAAAATTTGAATTTCTATTCAAATTTCACTTGAATTTGTAGAGCCAAAATTTCACTAATTATGATTAGTGAATTTTAGCTATGGTTCAGCCCACTAATCCAAGATCAAGTCCAAGATTCTCCACTAAGTGTGCTTAGGTGTCATGAGGTCTGTAAAGCATGAAGGACATGCACAAAGTGTTACTATATGATGTGGCAATGGGGTGTAGCAAGCAAATGCTCCCCTCCCCCTCTAAAATTTAATTGGATTGGGATTCTCCCAATTCAATTAAATTTATTTCCCAACACACATCAAATATTCACTTAATGCATGTGAAATTACAAAATTACTCCTAATACAAAAATTAGTCTAGGTGCCCCAAAATACAAGGGCTGAAAAATCTTACATTTCTAGGATACCCTACCTACATTATGGAGCCCTAAACACAAGACCCAAAAATAATGAAACCTTAATCTAATATCTACAAAGATATGTGGACTCACACTTAGCCCATAGGCCCGAAATTTACCCTAAGGCTCATAAGAACCCTAGGGCCTTCTCTTGCATCTTTGGCCCAATCTTCTTGGAGTCTTCTATCCAATGCCCTTGGGGGGTAGGATGACATCGTTCCCTCCCCCTTGAAAAGGATTTGACCTCAAATCCAGAGGTTCTTGAAACTCTGGGCTTCTTCCCTCAACACCTGTAAAAAGAATAAAAACATATATATTAGTGGGGTTAGGTATGTTGGAGTAAGGTAAGGTCAAAAAACCCATTTATTGGGCATCTTCCCATGAGGGAACATGGTTCCTCACCAACTCAATGAGTGGTGCTACAAGTATAGAAAAGTATGGGACAAACCTTTTGTAAAAGTTTGTTAAGTCATGGAAGCCGCAAATTTTCCTTATACTTGGTGGAGTGGACCACTCAGGAATGACCTTTATTCTCTTACGGTTCGTGGGAACCCCTTGATCACTATTTAAAAAATTAAGGAAATTAATGCAATAAAACATACCTTTTTCTGTATTTTCATGTTGATTATTCCTACCAAAAAATACGACAAACCTAAGGTGCCCCATATGACCACCTAGGTTTGTATTGAAACTAAAAATAAGAACAAATCTACCTAATGAGCCCCTATGTACACAAATCATGAAGATGTTGGGTGCATGAGTGATTTTACAAAAGAGGGTTGCACCACTCAACACATACATCATACCACCTATTTTAGGGATTTGGTGCCTAATAATACCTATTTTGGGCACCAACAAAGCACAAGGATTTAATCTCTTACGAACCAAACCCCCATCCAACAACTTCTTTACTTGAGGAATAACCTCAAGCCCAAGAGGTGTGGCAATGATAACAAGTGTCTTTTTACAAAGGAGAAAATGTGGAGGTTGTCTAAGAGGGGAAGTTTCTTTAATGTTTGTCTTTATTGCAAAATAACTTTCCTTCTTAGCTAACCTCTTGGAGGAGACACTTACCTCCTTATACTCCTCCTGAACAATTAATGGTTGTCTTTCTTCTCGGGGGTAGATTTCTTCACTAGATTCTTCCCCTTTTGCTTCTTCACTTTCACTAGAGGAAGGTGAAGTAGTAGCCTCATCTTGGCTACTATAAATGTCTTGGCCCCTCATAGCCATGGTTTTCTTGGTGGGGAATTAAGAAGTAATGTATCCTCTTCCAAAACATTTAAAGCACTTTATAGAGCTAGTCTTTTCTTGCATACTAGCCTTAAGGGGTTTCTTTTCTATTGTCTTCCCCTTATCATCTTTGGGCTTAGAAGGTGTTGCCATTAAGATGCCTAGACCTTGGTCTTTCTTTGGATAAGAGTGAGAGCCATAAGATTTTAAAGTAGACTTTCTTTTAAGTTGTTGCTTTACCCTTATTTCCCAATCTAAGTAAGCCTCTACATTGTCCTTCCCATGGAAGTATGGGAGGTTAATGTTAGCCTCTTGAGGCTTTCTTTCCTTTTCTCTCCTATGGGAGTAAGGTCTAAGATGTGACCTATTCCTTCCTTCATAATAGTCACGAAGTTCTTCACTTAGGCTCTTACAAGAGTCATGACTACTATAGGCAACATGTTTTTCTTTTCTCAACTCTTTTAGTATTTTCCTTCTTTCTTCTTCACTTCTTTTTTCCCTCTCATCTTGATTTATTTATACCCTCTCCTTTCCTTTTTCTTTTCTTTCTAGATTTTCTTTCCATAACTTGAGGGAACTCAACTCATCTAAGATTCTGGATAGAGGGTCTTTATGACTATTACCCTCACCATTAACACTAGATGAATGATGACTCATGTTGGTTCCTAAGTTGTGGTTCTTTCTTGTTGGGGGTTTGCAAAAAGGTAAAAGCTAGGGTTCCAAAAGAACTCAAGATAAGTGTGATAAGCAAGAAGAAAGTATTATGCAATAACAAGATAAACTAGGCGTGACTAGTAAAGAAAATAAGCTATGAAAGTAAGAAAGAAATTAAAGTGCAAGAAATGAAAACTAGGCAGATCCTAGGAAGGTATGGATGACCACATTTAAGGTTCCCAACAAAACACTCACTATCCTAAGGGAAAATTGCCTAAAATTATTACACACAAATGGAAGTTTGGTAACCTATTGGAGGCTCCCAACACACTTCCAATGAAAGACCCTTTTGTTACAAAACTTGAAAGCAATGAAGGTAAGTAAATTGCCAATTGCAGAATTACAAAACAGTCCTCAATTTTGGTGGTTGTTCTCTCTTTGGTGATTCACTCAATTTGGAGTTCTTCTTAGTCTAATAGCTCTTAAGGTGGTTGGCCCCTTGCTTCTTGACTCAAATTCTTCAAGGGATAGCACCAATCCTCCTTTCCAATTTCCTATATGGCAACTCACAAACAAGGAAACAAAGAGACAAGCAATAACCAAAGACCAAAAAATGAAATGAAAGCTAAACCGATAGAGTTTTAAAAAGACAAATTTTCAAGGATTGTTCAACAATTAAAGCAATGAAAAACAATAAAAGCAAGCTAGGACTCAAAGAGAAACCTAGAATGGCTCTAGAGAAGAGTAAAAAAACTAAAAAAATAAGACTCAACAAACCTCTAGTTTTGGAACTTGTTTTTACACTATTTTTCAATTGAAATTTCAGAACTAAGACTGATATAAAATAGGCACCAATTATAGAACAAATTTTGAGCCAAAACAACAGGTTCACTTTCCTTTCACTTTTTTTTCCTGCCAACTTGTGTGATTTTTCATATTTTTTTCCTTTTATCCAAATCACTTGGTTGTTTTTTTATAATTTTTCTCCAGATGTCAAGAAAATTCAGTAAAAATTGCAGCTCTAAAATCGCAGTGGAAAATTCCCAGTAATGTTTACAAGTTCATATGTTCAAGCTGCCAGCACCAGCGATTTCAACCTAAAAATCAAGAGTAGTGTTTATGTTGCTTAAGGCTTGGATAATTACAATTTGTGGTTGCTTATGCTCAAATGTCTTGAATAAAACAATTAAAGAGAGCTTAAGACTTATTTTGATTCACAAATCCAACCACAACTCAACTTCATCAAGAATGACAAGAATACATGAACAAATGTATCTAGAATTCAATCAACAAAATCAAAATTCAATACAAACTTAGAGCATAATGTGACAATTATAATGACTAAACATGACTCTAAGACAACATGGATTAAGCGATTTACACTTAGATTTTTGTGTTTTTTTTTTCTAATCAATATTTTGGAAGAAAATTTAGATCTAAAGGTTCAGCACAATAAGATTATGACTAAAAAATGATACAACCTAAAATCAACACAAAACATGATTCAAGAGTAGATCTATAAAATTTGAACCATAGAAATGCAAGAACAAGTGTAGATCTACGATTTAATCGGTTTATTTTTTTGAATCTACTCTAAACAGCACCAAGCCACAAGACAATTGAGGATATACATGGATAATAAGATGAAGAACAAGGAATTAAAGTGAATTGACCGAAAAAAAAGATAGAGGAAGCAAAAGAACATCACCTAGACGAAGATGCTCTTGATACCACATGATGTAGCTCCTTGTGGAGCTTGTAGGACTTAGATCTTCTTCATCAATGGAGTCCCATGCATCTTGAAGTTTAATGGCAGCGGAATGAGGAAGAAATATGATTGGATACGCCATTTCAAGGAGAAGATGAGTCAAGAAGAAGCTCACCATCATAGGAAGCCATGGATAAGAGCTTGAAGGTAGGAGAAGAAGAGTGGAGGGAGAGGGAGAGAAGGAGCACGAAATTTTGTGCCTCAAATGAGGTCTGAACTTTGAAGTGTAATTCTCAAATGATCATAGTTGAAAAAATGCACACACATGGCCTCTATTTATAGCCTAAGTGTCACACAAAATTGGAGGGAAATTTGAATTTCTATTCAAATTTCACTTGAATTTGAAATTGAATTTGTGGAGCCAAAATTTCACTAATTATGATTATTGAATTTTAGCTATGGTTCAACCCACAAATCCAAGATCAAGTCTAAGATTCTCCACTAAGTGTGCTTAGGTGTCATGAGGCATGTAAAGCATGAAGGACATGCACGAAGTGTGACTATATGATGTGGCAATGGGGTGTAGCAAGCAAATGCTCATCTCCCCCTCTAAAATTTAATTGGATTGGGATTCTCCCAATTCAATTAAATTTATTTCCCAACACACACATCAAATATTCACTTAATGCATATGAAATTACAAAATTACCTCTAATACAAAAACTAGTCTAGGTGCCCCAAAATACAAGAGTTGAAAAATCCTACATTTCTAGGATACCCTACCTACATTGTGGATCCCTAAATACAAGGCCCAAAAATAATGAAACCTTAATCTAATATGTACAAAGATATGTGGGCTAACACTTAGCCCATGGGCCCAAAATCTACCCTAAGGCTCATAAGAACCCTAGGGCCTTCTCTTGCGTCTTTGTCCCAATCTTCTTGGAGTCTTTTATCCAATGCCCTTGGGGGGAAGGATTGCATCACTATGGATCGATATTCAGTAAATATTCTTAGGATTCTCAAATGTGAGGGATCGATTCGAGGTAATTTAATGTGTGCATCTGTAATGTTAGAAAATGATTCATATATGTTAATCTTATTAGAATACTGAGGGTATGAACGATGAAATTCAATCCTACATTTTTTTAATTAATTAAATTCATTATTAATATTTCCATAATTTTACGTCTTTCTTACGCACTAAATTCTGTTAATTTTTATATTCTATTACTTTAGTTATTTTTCATTAGTTAGAAAAGTCCATGATATTTCGATTGAATTTGTACATAACCATTAAACTGATAACCTTTATCCGAAGGAATTAAGTAACTCAAGTCCTTGTGGAGATGACCTTTTTTTATAAATTTGTAACCTACGACGACATCGGTACCCTTGCCAATAGTCTAAAAGGCATCAGTTGGCCCATCAAACATAACAATTTCATGATTATAATCATAAAGGCAAAATTACAATATAGTAAACATCCCAAAATAAACCCCAATTCGATCCTCTAAGGATCCCTACACATGTTCATTCCAACCCCAACTGTGATGAACTCATCTCTTACCTCTAAGCGAGCTCACGTGTGTAGCCCTACAATGATAGCAGCATCTCTAGTGATTTTCTAAGATTTCTCAAATTTTCCTCTAGTTTTTGTGCTAGGGTTTCCAAGAGTTAGAAAGAAGGAGAAGGGATTGAAACCTCAATTTTACTATCTTTGTGCAAGGGATATTTCTCTCTCTCTCTCTCTAGGCATTATTTTGAAAATCCCAATGGTGCAAATATGTGAAAGTGAGTTGTGAAGGTGGTTTCCAAATTTCAAGAAGATCCAACAGTTAATGAGTCTGGGATTATAGTTTTACTGGGATAGGTTCGAATGTATGTAGGAAAAAGAGAGAGTTTTAGGAGAGGAAGAAAAAAGAACGAATTTGGGAGGAAAAAAGAGCGTAGAAATGTATCGTAATGTAAAAAATGACCTAATATGTCTCTATTTATAACTAGGGTACTTTGAGCCTATTATTTACTACATTTTTCTTTATTTTATTATTTAATAAAAAGAAACTCTATTTTACTCTTTCATTAAATAAATAACCAATTACAGTATCCCTTTATTTTCTAAAACATCATTTTACTCTATTTACTTTCTATTACTATGAAACTCTTATTTTAATTAACAAAACCCATTTCCTCTTCTTTATTTAATTTCTAAAAGCCCTATTAATTTTTAAATAAAACTCTTTTTTATTTATTTTATGAAAAATGGGGTGTTACAACTCCACCCCTCATTAAAGGAAGTTTCATCCCTAAAACTTCACCAAAAGAACGAGAAGAAAAAGATTACATATTAGGTTCCTAATACCAGGTTGTGACCCACGTAAAGTGCTCTTTGATCACTTGACTCCTTTGCACTTAGCGACTAAGCCCGATGATTCTCATTTCCTCAAAGATAGTATTTCGCAAGTCAGGTTCTATAACGAGGGTGATATCTCAATGATAATAGAATGTGAAGGACATACTATTTGGAGTTGGGTAATATCATAGAAGTCATTGTTGAGGATCCGAATGAACAAATATAAGGTACCATGACAGGCCACACGATCGATTTTCTTTTCGAACATGAAACGATTCAAGAAAAGAGATATAAGCTTTTGAGATTCTAAAGCTTTTGCCAATCCTAGTCCACAAGTGACTTTCAAGAACACACCAGTCACCCAAAATGTGAAGGCGCGCACCATGGCAACCAACTCTAGATCATGCGTAGGATAAATCCTTCAATGAGTCTTAAGCTGTGGAAGAACATAGGCCACTACTTGGCCTCCTACAAGCACTCCTCTAAACTTAAAACTTACTTTCAATATTTTACTACTCCAACAAGGACCTACTCGACTAAGGTAGCACTTAACTGGTTACGTGACTGACTTCTCTATAAAACTCAAAGTTTACTCCCTACAAGGACCTCACAAAAGCTTCAACTCACTCAAGTCATCTCTAACAAGGGTTAAAGTTAACTCAAGGAACTTTCAGGATAACCTCCTGGTTTGACTACTACTTAGGGGCATCTAATCTTAATCTTAGGTTTCCTCTCATCCTAGAGCAACTTCTACTTAAGAATGATCTATAGCTACCTCTCATCTAGAGGTAGCATACTCTAAGGGCTATCATCACCTAACTAAAACACATATTAAGATGCCTAGCACAAAAAGTGATCCCCAAGAGTTTACAACATCCTTAAGATACTTCACAGACTTCAACCTAACTCGGAAGACACTACAACACGTAACACAAGGCTCACCACCACATCTAACTCAAGGTGGGAGATCTTATCCATGCATCCCTTGAACACACAGGGCATCGATCATGTCAAGACATTATCAAGTACACATAAAGACTACAACAAGTCCTAAGGTAGTCCTCGGAGCATCCTCAGACTTTCCCCAGATCAACAGGTAAGGAGAACTAAGATCTATCTCACTAAACATACGACTATCATCACTAATCCTTTAGGTCATCTACCTTACGCAAGAACACTCACTCTGAAGCCTCTCTATACGCAACCAACAACTCCTTACGAATGACCTTACACTCCCCTTAAGGTTTCACACCAAGCTTCCTAACTACTCCTCATAACTTTCCCAACTACGCTTAATAACTATATACAAGACATCCCCCAAGAACTACGGTTACAATTTTCTATGGATACTAGACCTACTAGATTCTCAATCTCACACTTAGGTGATAAACTAAGCACATCCATAAGGAACACAGGTACATGACTTACTAAGCTTGACTTCAGGCTACAAGTAACAAGGATCATGCATACTCGGGTATTTCCTCTTGAAACACCTTAACGTGACTGGCAAAGGTGAAAGTATCTCTCTACTAGTGACAGAAACAATGCCATGATAAGTTTACCAAACAATTTAACAAGGCATGGTTGGAAGATAACCAGCCCACAATAATGCTAACACCCAATTAGCTAGGAGGCAATAGTGTAAATCAAGAAGGATTAACCATTCGGAGTCAACAAAAAATATTCAAATGAATTTTAGAGATCAAAACATGACTATATTGTACACACATATGGAGATGTCGATAATTGCTTGATTGTGATGGAATCAGCAAGAGGCAAATTGTTTAGCACAAACACATAGCATAGTGAATGAACTATGCTAGGAGTTACAAGTAAAATCAAATCACTTGACTTTAGTATGCGACACAAAGAAATGGGTCATACTAGAACCAGAAGGTACGGTCAAAATAGTATTCCTTATGAAATATATCTTGATATAGGTCATCGAACTACAAGGCATTAGCATCGCTACAAACAATGAGTCACAAAAAAAAAACATATTATCTATGAAATCAAGGTAGAGCACCACACTACAAGCATACATAGACCTATAGGTTCCTATAATGAGTATATAACGTACATATAAGAAGTAAGAATTAAACATTCACTAAGGATGTATTAAAGAATCACAAGTTTCAACAACCACATTTATGATCACACACAAAGAAAATAAGGGATTAACCAACATATGTTAACACATCAATTAAACACACTCATTCCTAACACACATGTAGGTTCATGATTCTTGATGACATTAATACACACATCAAGTTTTCTAGACCACTTGTATCACCTAACGGCTTGCCATGACATCCTATCACACTTCAGGAATTATAGAGATGGCCGATCTCAAAACTCGTGAATCAATAGTAGAATTATGGTATAGCGAACATTAAGGATGCAAGGCACATCGCAAGCATCATTCAGTCCCAGTTAATCATGCAAAAGAAAATACAATAATAATTCAAGCTTGCTCAACAAAAGTACTCATAAGTAATCACACATGGAACACACCAGAATATCATAAGTGTTCGAACCCGGCAAGTGCACCAGATCGCGCAAGCAGTATAAAATGGTAAGAACCGAGTATCGAACTCTCGAGGAACTTATGTTACTTGGTAAAGCTATATTCAGTGAATAGGTGTCTAGTATGAAAAGAGATGTGTCGACTATGCACAAGTATGCAAACTAACTATTAAAAGGAAAATCACGTGAGTAATGATGCGTAAAGACAAGTAGGCAACACGTTGGTCTTCCTATTAGGCGCCTGATGTTAAAAGGATATTCTCTACCTAACAATGCTCATGTGTTCTATGGTGTCTCCTGAAATGCTAAACCTCGATTCCTCATGATAGTCTAGCCTAATCCTGATCAAGCATCGTCCTCATATTCCTCTTATTGGACTAAACCTGACCAAAACCGCATTAAGACAAATATACAAACAACTAGGTTACCGTACCCCGATCCCTCATGATAATACGATAAACTAGCCCTGTCCTATCAAGTTCTAAGAATCAGACCAGAACATAAAACATCATTAAATAGATATACAAGTATTTACATCAAGTACCTACAAGGAAGAACCAATAGAGGATTTAGCTCTCCATATCTTGGAAGCTTCCTTTATAACAAAGAGAATAGAAAAATGAAGGATTGAAGAAATACAAGTAGTTGGGATGTCTCATTTACCTCTAGAACCTCACAACCACTCACAGACTCATCTCATGCTCTCAGGATGGCTTCCTCTTCTCGCTCAGTTCTCTGCCAGTCTTCTCACAGCAAAAGCTCTCAAAACTCTCTAGAACTTGGACCTTTCTCTCTCTAGAAATCTCTAAACATGCAAAAGCTTTGAGAATTTCCCAAACTCCCTCTCCATTTCTGATTTCAAGCTTAAATAGGTGGCCTTGTTGGTGCTTGCGCGCTTAGCGCAACTATGGCTCGCTTAGCGCGCATTAGTAAATTTCGGCTTAACGCATGTCTTTTCACTCAGCGGATGGACTCAAGCGGTGCGCTTAGCGGGATTAGCCCTTGCTCAGTGAATATGCACAACTCATCCTTCTTCCAGATTCTTCCTCGCACTCAGCCAAAGGAGTGCCGCGCTCAGTGGATGGCTCGCTAAGCCAGTAGATTGGCTTAGCGAGCGGATGAAAATTAGCACTTCACAAGCTTGCCTAATTAACCTGAAATTAAGAGGAAATGATTATTAAACACACAAAATGGGAGTACTAAGTATTTATTACCTATCTTTAACAAAAAGTGATTACAACATTACAAAATAACCATCAATTGGAGGAGTTTGATACAATTTACACAGGTTTTATACACAAAAGTTAGTCGTATTCATCAACTAACAACTCCCCCAAATTTATAGTTTTGCTTGTCCTCAAGCAAATAAAGAACAGCTCACTGGTCCCCAAGTGACAAAAACATGCAATGACTATGTACAAAGGTGTATGCAACAAAAGTTATTGATTGCATGATAAAAGAATGAAGCAAAATGCCCTCATCACTTGTCTTTCACAAAGCATGCAGTTATTCAAAGAGAAGAATAAAATGTAACCTGTACAATTAGATGAAGTTAGGCATAAGACAAATATCAAGGAAAGCAGCTTAAACCACAGTCTCACAACTTCTGTTTCACTCAAGCACAAGTGTTTAAGCTATTCATCAATAACAACTAGCAAGAGGTCCAATCTTTGAACTTCATCTCAAGCCATAAAGTCAGAAATGCATAAACAGAATCAGAAGGACTTTCATAGGCTTGTAGTGAGGTTTGGCTACAAAAATAATTGGTTTTTCTAGTATTCAAAGGCTTAGATTCTAAGAGAGCACAATTCCTAGACTTATCCAAATATTCTTTTCAATACAATTAGCTTACTCACTAGCCTTTCATTTTAATTTGCATTTGACCTTATTACAACAACACACATTTTCTTTGATTGCTCTTTCTTTTCTTTTAACACAACTTATTTGTTGTGTGTGCTGATGTGCTTTACCTTTTACTTTGCATCCCGGTTAATTCCCCCAAATTTGGGGCAAATTGTCTTGAACCAACTGCTCTCCTAGAATCTAAGCAAGGTATTTGGAGATAGTCATTTAAGTTCAAGGTTCAATTTTGAAAATATCATTCAGCTCACAAATGTAGAAGCAAGCTTCATGATGATGAATCAAGTTGATTCAAGTAGTTTTGATAATGACAAAGTTGATGACAAAAATCTCAAAGAATGATTTCAAGATTAAGTCAACAAGAAGAAATCAAGAAGATTCAAGAATCAAGTGAAGTTTGATTTCAAGATTCAAGAATAGATTAATTCAAGATTCAAGAGAAGAAATCAAGAAGACTTCACAAGGGAAGTATTGAAATTTTTTTTCAAAAAACAAACATAGCACAGTTTTGTTTTTTTCAAAAGAGTTTTCTCAAAATTTTCTAAGTTACCAGAGTTTTTACTCTCTAGTAATCGATTACCAATTTCCTATAATCGATTACCAGTGGCAAAGTTTGATTTCAAAAAGCTTTCAACTGAATTTGCAACGTTCCAATTGATTTCAAAATGGTGTAATCGATTACAAGATATTGGTAATCGATTACCAGTGTATCTGAACGTTGAAATTCAAAATCAATTGTGAAGAGTCATATCCTTTCATAAAAAGCTTTGTGTAATCGATTACATGGTTTTGGTAATTGATTACCAGTGACAAGTTTTGAATAAAAATCAAAAGATATAATTCTTCCAATGGTTTTCAGGTTTTTCTAGGTGGCAACCACCTCCTCCGTTTTGTTTAAAAATGGGCTTCCGGGACACCCGTAATGCTTTCGTAAAATTCCCATAATCCTAAATAAGCATATTTCATTTAAAACGGGTGAGAAGGAAGAGAAAAAAGAATAAAATCAAGTTCTATAGGCTTCCGTAACTTTTCCGTAAATTACGAAAGAAGGAGGGTGAACTTATCAAAATAGGGGGTGCAAATAGCAATTTTGAAATTTTGAATTGGGCCTTCTAGACTATTTTTCAAAGCTGGATTGCTTCTGGAGGAAGCTACCCAGCTCGCCTGGGCAAGCTGGGTAGCAACCTCCTCCCCCTTTTTCCTATAAAAAGGCAAAATGGGGTTGTTCTAAGGGTCCTTGATTCCCTTGGCTATGCATTTCAGCTGTTTTGGGTGAAAAAAATTGTTTCCGTGAAGAAAGTCCAAGTCGAGGTGCTTCTGTAACGCTTCCGAGAGGTTTTCGTAAGCAAATTCGTGAAGGTTTTCCTCCGTTCTTCACCGTTCTTCGTCCGTTCTTCATCCGTTCTTCGTTCTTCAATGGGTAAGTTTCCAAATCTAAGACTTTTAATTCATTTCTTGTTTTTTGGCTTTCATCTTTATTTCATTCAATTTCAGTTTCTTTTTCTTCCGTTTTTAACAAGCTTTAACCGATCATTTAAGCTGTTTTGTCACCTAATAAATGATAAAATGAATTTCAACCGATCATTTGTGTTGTAATCTCGTTTAATCACTGTTAAAGTAAAATCTAACCGATCGTTCACGTTGTAACCTCGGTTAAACAAAAAAAAGCAAAATAATAATAAAATAATCAAAATATCTTTAAATAAAATAATAAAAAATAATCTATCAGACGTTTTTCTTTGGAAGTTTCCTTGAATGAATTGACTAATAAACAAAGTGAAACTGAAATTCTGATACCAATGCCAGATGTCGTACAGGATGTCACGACATCACGCTTCAGAACATGCAGATTATATTTGAGAGTATGAACAGATTAAACAGGTAAATAACACAAGAGAATTGTTAACCCAGTTCGGTGCAACGTCACCTACATCTGGGGGCTACCAAGCCAGGGAGGAAATCCACTAAAATAGTGTTAGTTCGAAGATCTAACAGCCACTGTTTACAACCTTCTCACCTAACCACTACCCGTGCAATCTCTACCTAAGAGCCACTCTTAGATATGAGAACCCCTCTCACTCCATCTCAATCACTCTCCCGTGTTTACAAATAAATCAAAGACACACCAGAGATTGCTCTCTGAACAAAAGAGATCAACTCTACACACTCAGGTCCAACACTTGAAGTTAGGATAACATCAAGGTGGCTCACAAAACACTCAAGTCCCAAAACTCAGAAAATAACTCTTCAATCTCGGACTTGGTCCTCAACCCCGTGCAGCCTTCATGTTTATATAGCAGTGTGCGTATCTGGGCTGCAACAACTTGTGCTGGAGGAGATCTATCATTCTCCTGAAAAATCTGCACTTAAAGAACTAAAAGATACAGTTTGATCTTTTAGTTTTTATCTTTAATCTTTAATCCCTAAACGAACTCTTCTAGTTTGTAATTTGAACTTTAATTATCTTTTAATTCGTTCCTAAAGATAGATCGTCTAATCTGTTGCTAACTGCACAATAATCTGTTAAAGATATAACAGATTTATGTGTCCAGTATTTTCGGGCAAGATGTCCTGGACATCGTATCCGACATCGTGGATCCTGCAGCTTCAATTCTTTTATCTTGCCTTGTGCATTGTGCAGCAACTCCAGTATTTTCGGGCAGGATGTCCTGGACATTGTATCCGACATCGTGGATCCTGCAGCTTCAATTCTTCACTTGACACTTTATCTTGCCTTGTGCATTGTGCAGCCCGATCTTATTCCTTGACATAAGGTTGGACATCATGTGCAGCAACTCCAGCTTTCCTTCATTGTCTAAGTGCTTATGTTTTAACAAAATCTTAGCCAATCTTTTAAAACTCAGTAGAGCTAAGCACTAACAATCTCCCCCTTTGGCAAATTTTGTCTAAAACATACTTAGACACTTCCTGAGCAGGTACGAGCAGTTATGCAAGTGGGATCAGCAACTTTCATTATCAGAGTAATCAAGCACAGCGGTATCTGTAGTGGCGACAGCAAAATTCTGCAAGTTGCAAGTCGTTTCCAGGATGTCAGGACATCTCACGTGACATCAGCTTTCTGCTCCCCCTGTCTCCATGCTCCTACTGCTGTAAAGCAGTTCACTGCAGCATCTTCTATCAGCTACTAGTCTTTTCCAGGATGTCAAGACATCTCATGTGACATCAGTCATCATCAGCAGCAGCAGTCTCCCCCTCAAAATCATATACATACAACTCCCCCTCAAAATCATGAATCATGCATACATGCATACATCGTATCCTACTTCTCAAAATCACAAATCATGCACATAGTATCCTACTAATCATGCATATAATAATACCATTACTCCCCCTTTTTAGACAGAATTTGACAAAAGTAGAATGCATGAACTTAAGGTGCAAATATTACAGACCAATAGTAAACCATTGTTCAAAGGGACATGCCCCTATAGCTAGTAAGAGTAAAAAGCAAAAATAAAGGTCTGATGGTCATGGGGTGGCTTCAGAATCATCATCATCTGATTCAATATCCTCTGCTGCATCTTCCTCTTCCTCAGCTGCTTCTTCTTCTTCCTCAGCTGCTTCACCATCTTCCTCAGCTGCTTCACCATCATCAATGCCACTGTCTGAGAGTCTTTTGATCAGGCGTTCCAGCTCCATCTTCTTCTCTGTGGTGGCTTTGATGGTTGCTTCCAGCACCTTGCATGTGTCCTTGAGTTCAACAATCAAAGCATCCTTGGACACAGCACCTGAAGCAGCAGCTTTCCCTGATGTCGAGACAATGTCTGGGACATGTGTCCCCTCAAACAGTTTGTAATGCAGGGATAGAGGAGATTCTCTCTTCATCACAGAGTCAGTGTAGTTTAAAATATTGGGATGTTGACTCAACATAATGCCACACAATACAGTTGGGAAGGCAATGGGTAATTTGACAGCAAAAGATTCTGAATGCTTAACAGTTTGATCAAAAATATAGTTTCCAAAATTAAATTTGGACTTGGTTCCAACAGCATACAGAAATTTACCCAAACCTGTGGCAACAGTGGAAGTATGATTGGTGGGTACCCAGTTTGCAGCGCCAATCCTATGCAGGATTGCATACTTCACACTTAGCTTCCCTGCAGAAAGCTTCCCTTTCTTTGGCCAATGCTGGACCTGTTTGGCAGTGATTTCCTTGGCAATTTGATGCTCAGAGACAGTAATATCCACCACTCCATCTGTTGGTCTGCCCAGGTATTTGTTGATTACAGCAGGGGAGAATCTAACACACTTTCCTCTGACAAACACTTTCTGATACTCATCACTCTTTCTGTTTGTTATGTCAGAGGGAATGTTGACAATGAATTCCCTGACTAGGCTTTCATAACAATCTCCCAACTTGGTGACTGTTTTCAGCAGTCCAGCAGCCTTGATGAGGTCCATGATCTCCTTGCAATCCAAGGCATCTCTTCCCAGTTCTCTTTCTAAGGCAAGTCTGCGTTGATATACAAATTTCCACCTTTCAACATTGCCAATGGAGTGGAATGAGATGTTGTCCAATGGTGCATCAGGGACATTTCCAGGCACCTTTTTCCCTGATGACTTGGCCCTCTTGATGTCGGGAACATCTAGTTCGACATCATCATCAGAATCAGATGTGGAAATTTCTTTCCTCTTCTTGGAAGGGATTGCAACTTTGCTCCGTCTGGATGTGGTAGGAGTGATTGGAGTGCTCTTCTTCTGTGCCATAGTTTTGATTCGTCCAGACCTCGTAATGGGGGTTTTTCCCTTTCGGCTTTGTAATCTTTTCTGCAATGCCAGGTGCCAACTTGTTGGCAATGGGTTCCTCATCAGATTCTACTTCTTCTAGGTCAATGAGGTCACCTGGAGCAGGTTCTGGTGCCCTTGGTGCAGGGGTCTCCTCTGTGGCTTGATCATCTTCCTCTGTTGATTCCTCTTTACTGGATGAAGAGAGGACTTCAGCATTTGGGGCGGAAGATGTTGGAACATCTTTATCAACATCAGGCACAGAAACATTTGGGGTGGAAGATGTTGGAACATCTTCATCAGCATCAGGGACAGAAGCATTTTTCAAAATGCTACTCACAATACTGCGGATCTTCTTGTCCATCTCCGTGTCTACTTCCCTAGGACTTGTTGCAAGGCTAGGGTTTTCAGAAATCTTCACACCCTGTTGTCGTTTGGGGACCAGTTTTTCAGGAACAGGGGCTGAACCAGGAATCATTTGTATGGGCTGGATATTGAATTCAGGTCGTTCCTGGTTTGATGGTGCTTTGGTGGATGATGGAGATGATGGTACAGAGGTTGAACCAGGAGCTGAAGTTTCTTTTGGGGAGGTAGCCATGGAAGTGCAGAGCCTTTGGAATGATTTCGTAAATTTCTGAGAGCTGTTGGGGAATGCTGAAAACGAGATTACCACGAAAATATAAGTTTGAATGAGGAATGTAGAGGGACGTGTGAAGCAACGGTCGAATTTGTTTTGGCTCAGTAGTGAACGTGCTATTAATGTTAAGTGAGACGTTTGAGCACGTTCAGATAGCAGTAGCTGCTATAATTCCTCTAGCAGACAAATGCCCAGCTTGCCCCTCAGTTTTTCAAACTGTTTTGCATCCAATGCCTTTGTGAAAATATCTGCTATTTGTTCCTCAGTGTCAACATGCTCCAGTGTGATAACTTTATCATCAACAAGCTCTCTAATATAGTGATGTCTAATGTCAATGTGCTTGGTTCTGCTGTGTTGAACAGGATTTTTAGAAATATTAATAGCACTCAAGTTGTCACAGTACAATGTCATGACATCTTGTTCGACATTGTACTCCTTGAGCATCTGCTTTATCCAAACTAGTTGTGAACAGCTGCTTCCTGCTGCAATATACTCTGCTTCTGCAGTAGATAGGGACACACAGTTCTGCTTCTTGCTGAACCATGAAATAAGATTGGTTCCCAAATAGAAACATCCACCAGAAGTGCTTTTTCTGTCATCTGCACTTCCAGCCCAATCAGCATCACAATACCCAACCAGCATTGAATCTGAACAATGACAGTACATAATCCCATAGTCACTGGTGCCATTTACATATTTCAGAATTCTCTTTACTTGAGTCAAGTGACTTATCTTAGGATTGGCTTGATATCTTGCACAAACACCTACTGCATAGGTGATGTCGGGTCTGCTAGCTGTTAAATATAGTAAGCTCCCAATCATGCTTCTGTACAGACTTTGATCAACACTGGTCCCAGCTTCATCTTTTGACAGCTTCAAGTGAGTAGGTGCAGGTGTTCTTTTATGGCTGGCATTTTCCATCCCAAACTTCTTGACAATGTTCTTTGCATACTTGCTTTGTGAGAGGAATATGGAGTCTTCCATCTGCTTCACTTGGAGTCCCAGAAAATAAGTCAGCTCTCCAACAAGACTCATCTCGAATTCAGATTGCATCTGTTGGACAAAATGTCGAAGCATCTCATTCGACATCCCTCCAAACACAATGTCATCAACATATATCTGTGCTATCATCAAGTTATCAGCATCTTGTTTGACAAAGAGAGTCTTGTCAATTCCTCCCTTCCTATACCCTTGCTGAGTAAGGAACTCTGTTAGCCTTTCATACCAAGCTCTTGGAGCTTGCTTCAATCCATAGAGAGCCTTCTTGAGCCTGTATACATGATCTGGATGAGTTGGATCTACAAATCCCTTTGGCTGCTCCACATAGGCTTCTTCATTCAGGTATCCATTCAGAAACGCGCTCTTCACATCCATCTGGTACAGCTTGAATTTGAGGATGCACGCTACACCAAGTAACAATCTGATGGACTCAAGTCTAGCAACTGGGGCAAAAGTTTCATCAAAGTCTACACCTTCAATCTGAGTGTAGCCTTGAGCAACAAGTCTGGCCTTGTTTCTGGTTATAACACCTTCTTCATTGGTTTTGTTCTTGAAGATCCACTTGGTGCCAATCACATTAGTTCCCTCGGGTCTAGGAACTAGCTCCCAGACTTCATTCCTTTTGAATTGCTCCAATTCTTCTTGCATAGCATTGATCCAGAACTCATCAGTCAGTGCCTCTTTCACATTCTTGGGCTCAATTTTGGAGACAAAGCATGAATTGGAGACAATCTCAATCTCCCTTGATCTTGTAGTGACCCCTCTGTTTGGATCTCCTATAATCAGCTCCTTGGGGTGCATCTTCTGGATTCTAATGGAGGGTCTCTTGTCAGGTTGGTTGATGTTTGGTTCATCTGTAGCAGAATCAGAGTTTTCTGCATTTTCTGCACTTTTAGCTGTATCTGCTACATTGTCACCCGATGTTCTGACATCTTCTTCGACATCCTTCTTTCTTGCTGGAGTTAGATCATCAACAACCACATTGATGGATTCCATCACAGTTCTGGTTCTGGAATTGAATACTCTATATGCTCTGCTGTTTGTAGAGTATCCCAAGAATATCCCTGCATCACTCTTGGGATCCATCTTTCTCCTTTGCTCTCTATCTGCCAAAATGTAACATGGACTTCCAAAGATGTGGAAGTGCTTGACAGTTGGCTTCCTCCCTTTCCAGATTTCATACAGTGTGGTTGGAGTCCCTCTTCTAAGTGTGACTCTGTTGTGGATGTAGCATGCTGTGTTCATGGCTTCAGCCCAGAGATTATAGGGAAGTTCTTTGGCATGAAGCATGACCCTAGCAGCCTCTTGCAAAGTCCTGTTTTTCCTTTCAACTATGCCATTTTGTTGTGGTGTAATGGCTGCAGAGAACTCATGAATGATGCCTTCAGATGTGCAGTATTCAGTAAACTTGCTGTTTTCAAACTCTCTGCCATGGTCACTCCTGATTCTCTTGATGACACAGTCTTTTTCTCTTTGAAGTCTTAGACTCAACTCCTTGAATACTTCAAAGGTGTCTGATTTTTCTCTGATAAAGTAGACCCAGGTAAATCTGGAGAAATCATCCACAACAACATAGGCATACCTCTTTCCTCCAAGGCTTTCAACTTGCATAGGCCCCATCAAGTCCATGTGAAGTAGTTCCAGCACCCTGGAAGTGGTCTGATGTTGAAGCTTCTGGTGGGACATCTTGACTTGCTTTCCAATCTGACATTCACCACAGATTTTGCCTTCTTCTATTTTCAGATTGGGAATGCCTCTAACAGCACCTTTGTCAATGATTTTCTTCATGCCTCTTAAGTGCAGATGTCCAAATCTTTGATGCCATATTTTGACTTCATCTTCTTTGGAGGATAGACATGTGGAGGAGTAACTGGTTTCTTGAGGTGTCCATAGGTAACAGTTGTCCTTTGATCTGCTGCCCTTCATTAGGACTTCACTCTTCTCATTTGTCACCAAGCATTCTGACTTTGTGAAGTTTACATTGAGTCCTTCATCACACAACTGACTGATGCTGATCAAGTTCACAGTCAGTCCCTTCACCAGCAGTACTTTGTTCAGACTAGGAAGTCCTTCATGGACTAGCTTTCCCATTCCAGTGATCTTTCCTTTAGAGCCATCTCCAAATGTCACATAGCTAGTGGAGCAAGGTTCAATGTTCACCAGGAATTCTTTAACTCCTGTCATGTGTCTGGAACAGCCGCTATCCAGGTACCAATCTTCCTTAGCTGATGCTCTAAGTGAAGTATGAACAACAAGACTAACAGTCTTGTGTTTTGGAACCCACATCATCTTCCTTCCATTGCTGCTTCTTTGAGTTCCATGATGTGGATGGCCATGTAAATGATAGCAAAAGGGCTTTTTGTGACCATACTTGCCACAGTAGTGACACCTCCACTTCTTTCTTTTGCTCCTTTTCTGCTGCGTTCCATGATGTCGAGACCGATGTTGTGACATCGTGGCTCCAGTGCTGTTTTTGGCAGGAACAAATTCTGTCATGGTTATTCTGCCAGCAAATTTATGATTAAACCCAAGTCCTCTCTGGTTTCCAACATTCTTCCCAAGCTGTAGCACCTCATCAAGCATATCTGAGCCTTTATTCAGCATCTTTATTGATTTTGTCATGTTTTCCAGTTTAGAGTTCAGAAAACCAACTTCTCCTTTAAGCTCAGAGATCTCCTCTTCATGTGCCTCCTTCTCAGCCTCCAGATTTGCAATGACCTTCTTCAGTTGTGCTTCTTGCTGAAGAATCTTCTCACTTTTGATGCATAGTTCTCTATAGGATGTAGCAAGTTCGTCAAACGTGATTTCACTGTCTGTATCACTTGAATCTTCAGCAGATTCAAATCTCCCAGTGAGTGCATTCACATCTCTGTCAGAATCACTTTCTTGTTCACTCTCTGTATCATCAGACCGACATACAGAAAGTCCTTTCCTCTGCTTCTTGAGATGAGTGGGACATTCAGCTTTGATGTGTCCATAGCCTTCACACCCATGGCATTGAACTCCTTTGCTGTGACTGGGCTTTTCATCTGACCTTTTCTGGTATTCACTACCTTTCCTGATGTCGAAAGGGATGTTCCGGACATGTGGTTTCTGCCTCCTGTCCATTCTGTTCATCACTTTGTTGAACTGTTTTCCAAGGAGCACAACTGCGTTAGTCAGACCTTCATCAGTATCCAGGTCATACTCATCTTCTTCTCCTTCATCATTGGACACGAACGCCAGATTCTTGCTCTTCTTTTCAGTCCTATCCGAGAGTCCTAGCTCAAAGGTTTGAAGGGAACCAATGAGTTCATCTACTCTCATGTTGCAAATGTCTTGGGCCTCCTCTATTGCAGTGACTTTCATGTCAAATCTCTTAGGCAAAGATCTGAGGATCTTTCTCACCAGCTTTTCATCTGTCATTCTTTCTCCCAAGGCAGTGCAAGCATTGGCAATTTCAAGAATGTTCATGTGGAAGTCATGAATACACTCTTCCTCCTTCATCTTCAGATTTTCGAATTTTGTGGCCAATAGTTGCAATCTGGACATCTTCACTTTGGAGGTTCCTTCATGAGTGGTTTTCAGGATCTCCCATGCATCCTTGGCCACTGTGCATGTGTTGATCAGTCTGAAGATATTCTTGTCAACTCCATTGAATAGAGCATTCAAAGCTTTGGAGTTTCCAAGTGCCAATTCGTCTTCTTCTTTTGTCCAGTCTTCTTCTGGCTTCAATTCATTAGTGGGCTTTCCTTCTGTGTCCAGCATCTTGGGATGTTCCCAGCCTTTGATGACAGCTTTCCAGGTTCTGCTATCCAGTGATTTGAGGAAGGCCACCATCCTTGCTTTCCAGTATTCATAGTTGGTTCCATCCAGAATTGGTGGTCTGTTCACTGGTCCTCCTTCTTTCTCCATGTTCATCAGAATTTATCTCCCTAGATCTCACTCAGTGATTTCGAGTGCCCGCTCTGATACCAATTGAAATTCTGATACCAATGCCAGATGTCGTACAGGATGTCACGACATCACGCTTCAGAACATGCAGATTATATTTGAGAGTATGAACAGATTAAACAGGTAAATAACACAAGAGAATTGTTAACCCAGTTCGGTGCAACGTCACCTACATCTGGGGGCTACCAAGCCAGGGAGGAAATCCACTAAAATAGTGTTAGTTCGAAGATCTAACAGCCACTGTTTACAACCTTCTCACCTAACCACTACCCGTGCAATCTCTACCTAAGAGCCACTCTTAGATATGAGAACCCCTCTCACTCCCTCTCAATCACTCTCCCGTGTTTACAAATAAATCAAAGACACACCAGAGATTGCTCTCTGAACAAAAGAGATCAACTCTACACACTCAGGTCCAACACTTGAAGTTAGGATAACATCAAGGTGGCTCACAAAACACTCAAGTCCCAAAACTCACAAAATAACTCTTCAATCCCGGACTTGGTACAGAACTCGTGCAGCCTTCATGTTTATATAGCAGTGTGCGTATCTGGGCTGCAACAACTTGCGCTGGATGAGATCTATCATTTTCCTGAAAATCTGCACTTAAAGATCTAAAAGATACAGTTTGATCTTTTAGTTTTTATCTTTAATCTTTAATCCCTGAACGAACTCTTCTAGTTTGTAATTCGAACTTTAATTATCTTTTAATTCGTTCCTAAAGATAGATCGTCTAATCTGTTGCTAACTGCACAATAATCTGTTAAAGATATAACAGATTTATGTGTCCAGTATTTTCGGGCAAGATGTCCTGGACATCGTATCCGACATCGTGGATCCTGCAGCTTCAATTCTTTTATCTTGCCTTGTGCATTGTGCAGCAACTCCAGTATTTTCGGGCAGGATGTCCTGGACATTGTATCCGACATCGTGGATCCTGCAGCTTCAATTCTTCACTTGACACTTTATCTTGCCTTGTGCATTGTGCAGCCCGATCTTATTCCTTGACATAAGGTTGGACATCATGTGCAGCAACTCCAGCTTTCCTTCATTGTCTAAGTGCTTATGTTTTAACAAAATCTTAGCCAATCTTTTAAAACTCAGTAGAGCTAAGCACTAACAGAAACTAAGGCTAAAATCAACTCACAAATCAAGCTTTGTCCGCAAAAATCACTGAAAAACCGTTTTAAGGTCCAACGCCTTAAACGGTCCTCTTTGCTTTTATCGGTTAACATGGACCGTTCAAAAGCATAAAATCAACACATCACTTTACTGCCATTTGCGAGAACTACATAGGTCTGATTTCCTCTTCAATGGAGGATACGTAGGAGCAAAAGCCCCACTTTTGTCGACCTCGTGAGATGGTTAGAGGTCCAACGCCTTAGCTTTCTCACCAAGTAAAATGGATCATTTTAAGGTCTAGCGCCTTAAATGACCACCTTCCAAGTAAAAAGAATCACTTGATTCGCCCCTTTTCAAAGAACTACGTAGGTCTGATTTCCTTATCACAATTGAGGAATACGTAGGAGCAAGGGAAACACCCTTGTCGACCACAAAAAGATAAAAAGTACAAAAAGGCATAAAAATACATAAAAACGTAAAAAAGGGAAAATAAAACGATTTGAAGTCATATTCGCACACTTGATTAAAGGTTGTCGTCCCTTGTGACGGACGTGTGGGGTGCTAATACATTCCCCGTGCGTAAATACAACTCTCGAACCTTTCACGATTAAAGTTTGTAGACCACACCTTTTCCGGTTTTTCCGACGTTTTCCTCGAATAAACGTTGGTGGCGACTCCGCGCATCTTCCTCCCATGAAAGACACACCCGTGAGCTCTCGCGTCGCCCTCCCGCCGAAGGGTAGGTTGCGACAGGGATTATATGATTAAAATTTTTATTTAAAATTTAGGTTCATTTATGTGTCTGCTCCTTATACTAGCATAACTCTTGTTGAAATCTTGGTTCAATGTTTGATGGATTGGAATCTTGATAGGAAGCTTTCTACTTTGATTGTTGATAATTGTAGTACACATAATGCTAATGATTGAAAGCGTTATAGAAAAAATTCTGCCAAGGTCTCTTATTTTGGGTGGTCAACTATTTCACATGCGTTGTTGTGCTCATATACTGAATTTAATTATCAAAGATGGTTTGTCCATAATCTCTTATGCCATTGAAAAAGTTAGAGAAAGTGTTAGTTATTGGACAACAACACCCAAAAGAAAGGAGAAATTTATAGAGACATGTGGTCAAATGAATATTCCAATTGGGGGAAAGTTGATTCTTGATTGCAAAACTAGGCGGAATTCTACATTTTTAATGCTTCACGTGGCCATACCATATCGGATGTCTTTGATCGATTGGCACAAAGGAAGATTCAATACAAAGCTTTGCCTCGGGAGTATGATTGGCTAATGGCAAAGGAAATGTGTGATAGATTGGAAATATTATATGAGCCCACTTTGATATTACGACATCGATTCTTGTAGAACCAACGTAGAATGCGAGAGGATATGCGAACTGCCTCTCTCAGTCCTAGCCTTATTTTAATCACTCTTCCTTAGTTTTGCAAATTAAAACCATAAATTCCTCATTGCTCTCTTTGTTCACGTCGTTTCTTCCAATTCTTCCAAGACCAGCATCGTTTCTCTGTTCCCTGTTAATTGTTATTCATGAGCTTTTATTGCATTGAAAATAAGTGAAAAAATAACAATGTGCCTCTAATTTACGGTTTCTTTTGTGAAGATTGTAAATATTTTCATTCTTGTATGAATTTACAAAGTAGAAACTCCATTTTTGTGAACTAATGTTGAATTTAACTTAGTTTATAGGCTAAAGAAGAGAAAGACCCAGCGAGGACATTGTCTCTACTCGCGCTTAGTGCGTCCAAGCTCGCTTAGTAGATATGATATATATAAACAATTATAAATATGAAAATAATATTATTATTTTATTGAATGACGAATATTTAGTTAAATGAGACATCTTATTACTAATATTTTAATTTTTTAATCAAAATAATTTTTAGATCATATATTTTTAAAAATTAAGTTCTATATTAATTTATTAGTTTTTTTAAGGTGAGATAAGTGAGGTAGAATTCAAAATAAATGATTTTTTTTTCTGATATGTAAAACAAATAATAAAATTAGACTTAAATAACGTACATATGTGAAATCTACATACTTGTTTTAGTAATTAAATCTGCTCTTACTAAGGAAAATAATATATAATATCAGAATAAATTTGATAATTATCTATTGTAAGAGAAATGAATTCTAGCAATACATTTTTCGTATACATTTTATTATTATTTATAATTTATTCAAAATTATAATATTAGAAAAGAAACATATTAAATAAGTAGTATGATTTTAAGAAAAATATAATTTTCAATAAATTTTATTTCATAATAAAAAAGTGCTAAAAAATTACATTAGTATTTCTCATTTTACAAATTATAAAATATAGTATTTGAGATTAGTTTGTTTAAATTAAAAAAATAACTTTAAAATAAATATATTTTATATAAGTTTTTTTTTAAAGAAACAGATCATATTTATTTTTTAAATTAAATAAAAAAAATTATTTAAAAAAAATAATTTAAACAAACACATTAAAAAATATAAAACTACCTATTTTTTTTTTACTAAGCAATTATTTTAACAAATAAATTTAAATATAATCACCATTAATGGGAGGCTTAAGAGTTAAGTTAGACACCCCCTTAGTGCTAGCCTTAGTTTTTTCCCTTGCATCCGCCATATGCTGACTAAAGACAATACATTAATATAAGAAAAGGCGTCGTTTGCCGGCATGCGTGGTGAGCAAGGACGAAAGAAGATGAAGATGGGTGAACTCGAAAATTCGGAAAACTATAAAGGAGGGGAAGAAAAACTGAACACGTTGATCTCCTTTAACTCTTGACAAATTGAACACTTTCTCTTCTCTCAAGTGGCGTGTTAGTTCATTCACCAATTTCTATGACTGCTTCTGCAATTCACATGGATCCCTTTGTTTCCACTTCATCATCCCTTCTTATTATAATTCTCCGATCTCCCATGTTTCCCTGCAAGAGGGCCTCAACAACCATATCAACGAGGCGCGCATCAGAACCATGCTTCATCGCCGAAGTTAGTTTCTTCTTGTTCACGGTCACAAATCGAGACGCGCCTTGCCGGAAGTTGCAGAAACAACCTTCACCAGCAACCTACGATTAATCCATGACGACCAGTTCCTCCGGTTGCGGGTAACGAATCCTGTCCGTCCATTATTTTGATTTTGTTTTAATCAAAAGTAAAACAAAGAAGAAAAAACGATTTTTTTTAGATATATTTGAATACTTGTGAGTCACTCATATAGAAATTTGTTATTATTTTATTTGATATTTTTTATTTCTTTTATATTTATATTAAAAAACCAAGTTGATATAGATAAATAATTTAAGAAATGTAAAGCAAGCTATTTACTTTTTATTGGTCGAAAATTGAATATCAAAAAGAAAAAAAAAAAGATTAACTTGACAAGTCATGAATACTAGTTGTTGGAGTAGTTGAAGCACCTTCCTGGACTTTTCTCCGAAAGTCATTTACTATTGCCAAGTGTCGAGCTATTTCCTAACTAGGACAATAATTAATGTATCGTCATGAAGGACAATTTCATGTGCTGCGCGTGGACCGCTGTTTTTATCCACGGAATACGCGCCCCACTTAAAACGCAAGAGGAATCTACGTTTAAAACCCAAAGTTTAGAACTCCAGCATGATGGGTTCTAAACTCCAACATCTTCCTTGTTACAGTCAAGTTTGTCATTTTTGTCAACTTGACCATTTAATTAAGGAAAAAAGATTTCGGCAGTTTACCAAATTCTCTAATTAATATTTAGTTAAAATTGTAAATTTGATCTTCCAGCTTATCTTTAGTAAGCATGTTGACCGCCATGTGTTATTGAAAGAATTGAAAAATATCCATTAAAGTACTAAGCAATTTCATTGAAGTTTCATCCATCAAGCCACTGGAAACTCAAAGGAAGAAGCCAAGGTAGATTCAAAACACATGGCTATATATAGCATGTTTCGCGCCTCCAAAGTTTTAATCTTTTCAATTGCAAATCTGACATTTAGTTTCAGTTTAATTTACCATTGCTGCTGCTCTTATTTTTACTGGATTGCATATTGTAAATAGTTTCATTAACCCGTTGTTCTACTTTCATCAACCAGAAGAACTAACTCGGCGAAAAAAAACCCAAATAAAAAGGAGACAGACATGAGCGATTATCTCAAAGGTATAATAACAGTATATGTTAAGATTCCTTGAATTTTGTTAATGTTTTGCCTGATTTCTATTCCAATCTGATACTATTTGGAACTTAAAATTTGAAAAGGAAAGATTTTCATTGTATCATTGATTCTGTCATGTGAGACTCTTTGTATCTATTCTCTGATAGAAAAATAAGGAACTCTCTCTGCCTGCATGTTAAATCTATGTATCTATTGCTCTTTTGCTTTCTGTGTTTTTTTTTTTTTTTTTTAATTCTTGTCTTTGTCTTAACAGTGTATATATAACTTGTTCCTTGTTTGATTGAACAGAGAAAGGAGGTCCCAGGTTGGTTATCATGGGAGAGACCAAACAACTTGTTACCCTTTTGACACGATTTCAAGCGGCAATGAAAATGATCAAGGACATAGTGGAAAAAAGTAGATCGAGTAAAAAGAGCAAACGATTACTGAGGAAAACCCTCAAGAATATGACTCCTCTGCTGCAGGAAATCAATCAATACAATGAACACTTGGAACCACCCCGAGAAGAAATCAACACTCTTATGAAAGAAAAAGATGCAGTGGAAGAGCTTGTGTGCTATTCCTGCTCCAGGAGTATTTGGTGGACCAAATTTCTCTCTTGGCTTCCGCTCTACGGGGACGGACTTTGGCATAACAAGAATAATCCCCTTGCTGCAGATGACAACCAAGTTAAGTATATCAAAAACACACTGTATGAGGTGAAAGAGGTTCTTGAGCTTCTAGACATAGAGAATTTTCAGCAGAAACTTAAAGGTGTTGGATCACCAATCAAGTGTCCTTTTGGTGTTCCTGAAAACCCTGGATTCACTGTTGGGTTGAATCCACTGTTGAGCAAGTTGAAGATGGAGGTTCTCAGGGACGGTATGTCCACCCATTTGTTGACTGGTTTGGGTGGATCTGGTAAAACAACTTTGGCTACAAAGCTCTGTAGGGATGAAGAAGTCAAGGGTAAGTTTTAATTCCTCTTTGGTTCTCTGATGCCTGACAAGTTCTTCTTATAGACAAAGTCTATTCCCATCATGAAATTTGTTTATCTCCTCATCAATGCTTTCATAACTACATTTGTATGTCCACTATCTCATATACAATACTCTATTGTAAACTAAAGATAGTACAAGATGCATGTTAAAAAGTTTATTGGAAATTTTCAAACATCTATGGAAGTTTTATCTGTAATAGATGAATATAGTGGCATGTGAAATGTTTTGAATCCCTATTTGGCTATTTCTAAAGCAGAGTTGAAGTTTACTCTATACAGATGTCTTTTGAGAGATTAATCCGTACGTGTCTTTACATCAGTAAGAACATATTATAAAACATCTCATATTCTTTGCAAATACTGTTTTAACAGAATAGAGAAGCGTTTTCGTTTGATCTGTATTAATTTATTTTCTATTCTGCTTGGTGTTCATTTAGTTATGTATTTTACAAGGCATTAATGAATTGCTCTGGCTGACAGATTTCTTTGCTTTCACCAGGTAAATTCAAGGAAAATATTTTATTTTTCACCTTCTCACAAACGCCTAAGTTGAAGAATATCATAGAAAGACTATTTGAACATTGTGGATACCACGTTCCTGAGTTTATAAGTGATGAAGATGCAATTAAACGGTTGGAAATTTTGCTGCGGAAAATTGAGGGAAGTCCACTTTTGTTGGTCTTGGATGATGTTTGGCCTGGATCAGAAGCCCTCATTGAGAAATTTCAATTCCAGATGTCTGATTATAAAATTGTGGTGACTTCTAGGGTTGCATTTCCTAAATATGGCACCCCATATGTTTTAAAACCACTTGCTCATGAAGATGCAATGACCCTATTCCGACATCATGCTCTCTTGGAAAAAAGCAGTTCACATATTCCTGACAAAGAAATTGTCCAAAAGGTGCTTATTTTGCTTTCTGACATTGGGAGTAATCTGTACCAGTCCTTTGTGTCTGAAGCCATTGTTGATTTAGAGAGTACAAAGTTGTGTTTTGACTCCTCAAACCAATATTATGGTAGATTACTTGCCACTTGGGCACCCAATGTAACAAGTTACAACCGTTTGTTTACTTACTTTATTTGCTTGTGCTGAAATGCAGGTTGTGAGATATTGCAAGGGTTTACCGCTTGCCGTTAAAGTGATTGGTAGATCACTCAGTCATCGGCCTATTGAGATGTGGCAAAAGATGGTGGAGGAATTGTCACAAGGTCATTCTATACTTGATTCTAATATTGAATTACTTACATGCTTCCAAAAGCTCTTGCATGTTTTGGAAGATAATCCCAACAACAAGGAGTGCTTCATGGACTTGGGGTTATTTCCTGAAGACCAAAGAATTCCTCTTCCTGTTCTTATTGATATATGGGCAGTGTTATATGGATTTGATGATGACGGCATAGAAGCAATGGACATCATAAATAAATTAGACTCCATGAATCTGGTTAATGTCTTAGTAGCAAGGTACAATGACTAGTTATTTTTTCTTCCCAGCCACTTAATATATATATATATATATATATATAACGTGAAATTGTAAATTATTCCCCAGAACAAATTATTCAATAGCATGTGCAGGTCATGTGAGAAGCGATTAGATCTTTATAAAATCAACCAAAATGACAATTTTGGAGTGAATTTAAAGTTCTTAGTTCTTACAATATGCAACTCTATACTTATTTTTATGAACTTATTCTGACAGAAGTTGAAATTTGTACTGAATGTATATGGTAGAGAGCATGTATTTTAATCTTGTGTGATAATTTCTCTTCCTAAGGATTTATTTATTTTTTTCTTACCAGGAAAAATTCAAGTGACTCAGACAATTACTACTACAATAACCACTACGTCATCCTCCATGATCTTCTAAGAGAGCTTGCAATCTATCAAAACAACCTGGAACCAATTGAAAAGAGAAAAAGACTGATTAATGACATAAATGAATCCGAGGAGAAGCAACAAGGCATGATAGCCCGCTTATTGTCAAAATTTTGCAGATGCAGTGTTAAACAGACACTCCAACAGGTCCCCGCCCGCACATTGTCTATATCAGCTGGTTGGTTATACTATTTCTAAAGTATATATACTCTTACATAGTGAAATTGCTAATGATTAAGTAACAGTGATTTTCCATTGATTACTCTTCCCCATCTGACATCATATGGGCTGTTATTGCAGATGAAACAAACACTTCATATCAGTCCCACATACAACCATCCCTAGCTGAAGTTCTGGTTTTAAATCTTCAAACTAAGAAGTATTCCTTTCCAGAGTACATAGAGAAAATGAGTGAACTAAAAGTTCTTATCATGACAAATTATGGTTTTCATCCGTGTGAACTAGACAATTTCAAACTACTCAGCTCTGTATCAAACCTGAGAAGAATCAGACTAGAGCGGATTTCTGTTCCTCACTTAGGGGCATTGAAAAATCTTGGAAAGTTATCCCTCTACATGTGTAGTAACATAAGTCAGGCTTTTGAAAATGGTACCATCACAGTTTTGGATTCATTTCCAAAACTATCAGATTTGAACATTGACTATTGCAAGGATATGGTGAAATTGCCTACTGGGATCTGTGATATTGTCTCACTAAAGAAGCTCAGTATTACTAATTGTCACAAGCTTAGTTCTCTGCCCCAAGAAATTGGACAGTTGTTGAATTTGGAACTCCTGAACATAAGTTCCTGTACTGATTTGGAAGAGATACCAGATTCTATTGTAAAACTTTCTAAGCTAAGACTTCTTGACCTCTCAAACTGCATAAGCCTTTCAAGTTTACCAGAGGACATTGGTGATCTATGTAATCTCAGGAATCTCAATATGACAAGCTGTGCAAGGTGTGAATTGCCATACTCAGTAACCAATCTTGAGAATTTGAAGGTGGTGGTATGTGATGAAGAGACAGCTGCTTCATGGGAAGCATTCGAAGCTATGCTTCCAAATCTGAAGTTAGAGGTTCCTCGAGTCGAGGTTAACTTAAACTGGCTTCATTCTATTAGCTCCTAAGACATGACCTGGTTCATGGGAAGCATTTGAAACTATGATTCCAAATCTAAAGTTTGAGGTTCCTCGAGTTGATGTTAACTGAAGCTGGTTTCGTTCAATTTGCTCCTATGACCTCTTTCTATAAATGTTAGACCAATGGCCGTGACTGTTTCATGTGTAATAATCTTGTTTAAAATATGGATAATAATGTGTATTCAAGTTGCTGTAGTAGTATTTGCATGTTTAGTGTAAACAGTACTATGTTACTTGAAAGAAGTTGGCGATTTTATTTGTTGTATGTGTTGTCATGAGTGAACATCTTAGCATGATGATGTCCACAAAATAATTGAACTATGGTAAGTTAAAAAGTTTGTTTTTATAAAGTATGTTTTCTAATATTCAAATTTAAGCTTTTGTCCCTCAAATTTTACGTTCTGATTCGGTTCCCGACTAATGTGATGTATGTAATCGCATATTTTTTTCAGCGTCGCAACACGCAACAAAATAAATCTTACGTGTTTAACGATTTCTTCGACTAATGTGAAGGTGTATACACCATCATCACTAGCATAAATTTGCTTTTACTCACAAAGTGCTTTGTTTCGTAACGATGCAAAAGATAGAGTTTCTAGTTTTGAACGTTAGTAGCGAATATTTTATAAACACTTGAGAAAATTTGTGAACAAGTTGATAAGCGAGCGACACCTTCTTTGTCGTCATATTGCGGACCAGATAAGCATTGGTACATTTCTCATGAGTCATGATTGTACAAGGACGTAATAATTATGCAACATAATTTAATATTATCAGTGGTCTAATGACGGAGTGTAGCAATGCAAAAATAAGATTGATAGAGTGATTGTGTTGTCTTTGTTGATTTTTATTCTTTTTTACTCATAAAACGGTCCGAAGGCCTGTCTTTGTAGCTATTTGGCATGTCTTTAATAATTTATTACAAAGACCGTTAAATAAAAATTAGCAACAACTATGAAGATAATTAATAATTTACTCTCCCCCAGTAGGGTGACCCAAGGATAAGGTAGTCTAAAGCTTAAGCTAGCTTAAGGTTCATCAATAAAAAAAAATTATTAGTTTTTATTAAACAAAAATGTCACATATATTAATAAAAAAAGTGCATATTTTAGCAAAAGATTCACTATATAACTCTCTCGTTTAAAGCTAAAAGAATCTCTGAAAATTTATTTTAGGTCTCACTCATTGTTGAGTCGGTCTTGTCTTTCGGTCTCAAATATGAGAAAAAAAAGGAATAAAACATGTTTTAGGTTCTCGATAAATTAACGAATTTTATTTTGGGTTCCTACTAAGTTGCATTTCTTAAGAAATTAAAGTTAATTGGTTAGGATCATTTACTTGTGTCAATTTCATTTAAAATATAATCTTTTTTCTTAAATTATTCTTCCTTGAAAACTTGATACCAAGAATAAAAGAGAGTGATTAAAAACAAAACCTCAATTAAATAAAGGAGTATTTCAAAAATTGTCTCGTTAAGTAAGATAGAATTAGTTAAAATTTGTTTATATTTAAGACTAATATGTTGGCAAATTTACGGCAGAGGGACACATTTATAAACTATTTACGGATTAGGGTCCCTTTTGAAAGAAATTATTGGGCGGGGGGGGGGGGGGGGTCTGTTTTCTATTGGATGCCGCCAGCTGCACCAGCGACTCCATGGATGCCGCCACTAGCTCTGGCGAGAATGGTGTTGACGTGGCTGGGTGCCGCCAGCACCAACAGCGTTACAGGGTAAGCCTCCAGTAGCTCTAGCGAGACAGCTGCTGACTGGGCAACCCGCCAATACCAATGGCGGGACACTTGCAACGTGGATCAGTCCCGCCATTGGTTCTTGCGAGACCTATGTGGACCTGCTTCTTCACACCTTCACACAGCTACAGCTAGGGTTCTGCCTTTAGCTTAGGGCACTGTTTGCATGTTAGGGTGACATGCAGCAGGCTAGGGTTCTGCTGATTTGCAGGCTAGGGCATGGCATGCTAAGGGTTCACATGGATACAATTTCATATTCACATGCATAAAGTTTTAATGCCCTGTAATTTTTTATTGTAGAGATGATCACATGCTGCATCGTGTAAATTGGCTTTAAATAGGAGCATTTGTAAGAACAAAATTTCACACTGAAAGCAAAGGTAGTCTGAAGAGAGAAACAAAGTAGTCCGAAGAAGAGAGAAAGAAAGGCAGTTTCGTGAAGTTTGCTGATTTTGCTCAAAGTTATTTATTTATTTAAAGTAAGGATATTTTGTATTTATTTAAAGGAATGATTTTTTATTGAGTCAATTTTTTAAAGCCTTCTTTCATTTTGTTTGAAGTGTAGTAATTTTGTGAATTAGATTTTTTATTTAAAAATTATTAGCAGTAATTATTTGTAAGCCTATTTTTTTATGGTTTTTTTGTTTGAAATTTTTTTAAGTGTAACCCTTCCATTTATAAGCCTTCCATTTTGTGTCTGAATTTTTTTTGAAGTTGAGGAACTTTTCATAGAGCAAGCAAATAGATTTTTTTTATTTTTATGATTGACAAAATATTTAATTGAAGTAATAATTGTTTTTTTAGAAAAAAATTTGAACGTGAAGTTTAAGCGTGTTAATTATTGTAATTAGGCCTTACAAATATTTACTTGATTCCCTTATAGTGTAAGCGTATTAATTTTGTGAATTAGATTTTTTATTTAAAAATTATTAGCAGTAATTATTTGTAAGCCTTTTTTTTATGGTTTTTGTGTCTGAAATTTTAAGTGTAATCCTTCCATTTATAACCCTTCCATTTTGTGTTTGAAATTTTTTTGAAGTTGAGGAATTTTTCATAAATTATTTAATTAGAGTAATTTTTTTAGAATAAAGTATGAATGTGTACTTTAAGTTTAATAGAGAAAGCAAATAAATATTTTTATTTGTATCATTGACAAAATATTTAATTGAAGTAATAATTTTTTTTGTTAGACTAACATTTGAAGGTAAAGTTTAAGCGTATTAATTTTTTGAATTAGAATTTTTATTTTAAAATTATTATGAGTAATTATTTGTAATCCTCTTTGTTCATGGTTTTTGTGGCTTAGAAATTTGATGTGTGACCGTTTCGGTTATAAACTTTTGTTGATGGTATTTGTGAGTTAAAACTATTTAGAGGTGACTCTTGAAGTTTTTGAAGTTAAGGAATTTTTTTTTGAATTATTTAATTTGAGTAATAATTTTTTTGTTAGAATGACGTATCAATGTCTAGTTTAAGTTTAATAGAGGAAGCAAATAGATTTTTTTATTTTTATAATTCTCAAAATATTTAATTGAAGTAATAATTTTTTTATTTAGAAACAAATTTTAACGTGAAGTTTAAGCTTATTAATTTTTGTAATTAGGTTTTTTACTTTGAAGTTATTTTAATAATGTTTAATTATTTACAAGCCTTTGTTCATGGGTGGACAGACCTTACAAATAATTACCCGATTCCCTTCTAGTTTTTTGAAGTTAGAATGAAATTTTAATCTGTAGTTTAAGTTTAAGTTTAAGTTAGTAGATGAAGCAAGCAAATACACTTATTTATTTTAAAACTACTGTTGTTATGATTAATTATTTTTAATTTTGTTCATGTAGGTATATCATGAATTCAATTATTACAGTGTTGTATTTCAATGGAAGAGTATATGAAGACAATGATGGTGTAATATTTGAAGGCAGTAAAAACGCGATTCAGATTAAACGCAGAATTAGTTTCAATGCTTTGAAAAAGAATTGGAGATAAGGTAAAGTTAGAAAATAATGAAATTATTTCTACTATAAGTTGTAGATTTTTAGTTTCAGGAAAATATGTTGCGTTGCAAATTTGTGATGACGAAGATGTTGAAACTATGATCGAAAGTTTTCAACAACAACAACAAATGTCAGTTCTAGAATTATACGTAGAAAAGGATGTTGCTGGTGGTTCTATGTTTCATGCTGCAAATTATGTTATGTCATGTGGACATAATGTATCTCATCATGAGTCGGAACTGCCAAGAAATATAAGCAATTTACATGACGATGAAGATGATGATGATGATGATTATCTTGCGTCTAACTCATACGTTGAAGAGTCTTTCGATGAAGGTGGTAGTGTTGATGGAATATCTGATACAGATGATGAAGTCACCGACATCGTTGAATTAGTTTCAATTGTTCACCCAACTGAAGGTAAATTTTATGAAATACAAAATTAGTTGAATACATCTATCTTTTTATCACAATTGTATTTAATGATAACTAAATACGAGTAGTTTGTTGACGTGATTTTTTTAAAAATTATTAGGTGTACCAGGAATTCAAAATCCATTTTGGAATGATGCTTTACATTATAATAATATCAATTGGAGTCATTCGGACGAGGAGGACATTTGTGGTTTGGACATGCCAACGAATTTTAATGTTGGACAAGAATTATATGTTGGCATGGATTTTGACAGTAAAGATGCGGTCAAAAATGCATTGAAACAATATGTGATGAAGGTGCATCAAAGTTTTAAGGTTGTTAAAACGAAATCACACAAATATATCGTTTGTTGCCCCAACAACAGCGCAGAGTCTCCTTGCCCTTTTTATATGAGGGCAATTTTATCTAAAAAAACTTATGCATGGAAAGTGACACAATGGGGTGGACCGCACACATGTCTAAATATGACTATGACACAAGACCATGAGAAGCTTGATTCAAATTTAATTGTGACTTGCGTAGTAGGTACGTTTTTGATGTTCATGTTATCCTACTTTTGTGTTATTTGTTATTTTATTTTATTATTTGAATTACAGGCATGATCAGAGAAGATCCATCAATAAAAATTTCTTTGATTCAAGAAAGGATAAATAATGAATTTTCCTATAAGGTTTCATACAGAAAAGCATGGATGACAAAACAAAAGGCGATTGCAATTGAATATGGCGATTGGGAAGAGTCGTATGCGAAACTCTCGTCATGGCTAACACACATGCAAAATCATTCTCCTGGCTCTTACTTTCAAATACTACATGACGATTTTATTGTTGGTAATAGGGTGAGTCGCGAACATCGTTAGTTTCATAGAGTATTTTGGACATTTGGTCAATGCAAAGAGGCTTTTAAGTACTGTAAGCCAATCATACAAATTGACGACACACATTTATACGGGAAATACTGTGGGACCCTGTTAATGGCCACATCGCAAGATGGAAATGGTGGTGTTCTTGCTCTAGCATTCGCCGTGGTCGAAGGCGAGACGTTAACAGCATGGTCATGGTTTTTGGCCCACTTGCGTGAACACGTCACAGATAAGAATGGAATTTGTCTAATATCTGATCGTCACGCGAGTATAAAGTCTGATGTCGCTAACGAAGTACCTGGTTGGCAACCTCCCCACGGTTATCATGTCTACTGCGCCCGACACATAGCCAGCAATTTCAATCGCAAATTCAACAACGCGAAACAAAAAGAAATTTTCAAGAAATTGGGTAAGGTTTATTTTATAAATTAAGTTTATTTGAGTTTCATATCTACGTACAACTTTTGATGGTAACAAATTTGATGCAGTGTACACTCCCTTCAAGCATGTGTTTGATCAAAACTTAGAAAAATTTCGTCAATTGAGTCCAGCCATAGCAAGATGGATTGATCGATTTTCAAAGGAAAAATGGAGCATGACTTACGATACATCTGGACGAAGATATGGTCACATGACAACCAACCTATCAGAATGTCTAAATAAGGTGTTGAAAGATTGTCGCAGCATTCCAATAACAACGTTGGTCAAGTCAACATATAGTAGGTGCCGAAAGTACTTTGTTGATCGTGGTCACCAAGCCCAAAGACAATTAAGAGAAGGCCAAGTTTATTGTTCTAAGCTTGTTACAGAACTTAGGAAAAATCAAGAACAAGCTTGTTCGCACATCGTTTGCGTGTATGATATCCACTCGACAAGGTTTGAAGTAGAGGAGACCTTCAATCCTATAACGCAACGTGGCGGACGAAAGTGGGCAGTTAACTTGAATGGCCATTATTGTCAATGCGGAAGGTATTCTGCACTTCACTATCCATGTTCACACATTATTGCAGTTTGTGGTTACGTGAGCATGAACTACTACCAATATATAGATGTTGTTTACACGAATGAGAACATCTTAAAAGCATACTCCGCACAGTGGTGGCCTCTTGGGAATGAAGCGGCAATTCCTCCTTCTGATGAGGCATGGACACTAATCCCTGACCCAACTACAATTCGTGCGAAAGGTCGGCCAAAATCAACAAGGATAAGGAATGGGATGGATTGGGTCGAACCATCTGACCACCGACAAAAATGTAGTAGATGTGGAGCAGAAGGGCACAATAGGCGCCGATGTCCAATGCAATCTGACCGTGGGAGTAATTCATTTAATTGATTTATGTATGTTAGATGAGTGACTTGTATTGCTTTAGGTTTTGTTCAATGTATTTAATTTGTGGTCTTCAATGAAATCGTCAGTTACTTATTTTTGAATGTGTACTTCAAATGAAATAAAATTACATTTAGAAGTTGAAATAAATGGAGTGGATCAATCCAGGTTGAGTGACATTGGTGTTCATCGTTAGTTAGAAACGTTAGTTATTTTCTTTTCTCTACCTTAGTTTTTTTTTAACTATCTATAATGACAAACTATGGACTTAGTCATTATGGACTATCTGGAACAAGGACTAAACCCAACACAATAAACATTACAGAATAAACCCTAAACACTATAGAATAACAGAAAAAAGTAACACATAAGCCTTAGGGTTTAAGGATTAGGGTTTATGGGCCTAAGCCTTAGGGTTTATGGTTTAGGGTTTAGTTTTTAGGGTTAAGGGATTAGGGTTTAAGATTTAGGGTTTAGTGTCTAAGTATTATGGTTTAGTGTTTAGGGTCTAAGCCTTAGGTTTTAGGGTTTAGAATTTAGGATTTAAGGGTTTATGGTTAAGGGGTTTGGGTTTAGGGTTTAAAATTTAGGGTTTAGAATTTAGTGTTTAGGGTTAGGGTTTATAATTTAGGATTTAGGGTTTAGTTTTTATATTTTAGGGTTAAGGGTTTATGGTTAAGGGTTTAAGGTTTAAAGTTTAGGTGTTAAGAATTTAGTGTTTAGGGGTTAGGGTTTAGAATTTAGGATTTAGGATTTAGGGTCTAGGGTATAAAAGTTAGGGTTAAGGGTTTAGGGTTTAGTTTTTATATTTTAGGATTTAGGGTTAAGGGTTTAGGATTTAGGGTTTAGTTTTTATATTTTAGGGTTTAGGGTTTAAAAGTTATGGTTAAGGGTTTATGGTTTTAAATTTACCGTTTAGGGTTTAGAATTTAGGGTTTAGGGTTTAGGGTTTATTTTTTATATTTTAGGGTTGAGGGTTTAAAAGGTAGGGTTAAGGGTTTAGGGGGTTATAATTTAGGATTTAGGATTTAGTTTTTATATTTTAGGGTTAAGGGTTTATGGTTAAGGGTTTAAGGTTTAGGGGTTATAATTTACGGTTTAGGGTTAAGGGTTTAGGATTTAGGGTTTAGAATTTAGTGTGTATGGTTTAGGATTTATGGTTTAGGGTTTTGTTTTTATATTTTAGGATTTAGGGTTTAAAACTTAGGGTTAAGGGTTTAGGGTTTAGAATTTAGGATTTATTTTTTAGGGTTTATTTTTTATATTTTAGGGTTAAGGGTTTAAAAGGTAGGGTTAAGGGTTAATGGTTTAAATTTTAGGGTTAAGGGATTATGGTTTAATATGTAGGGTTTATTGTCTAACCCTTGTGGTTTAGAGTTTAGGGTTTAGGCCTTGTGGTTTAGAGTTTAGGGTTTAGGGTTTAGAATGCAGAGTTTAGGGTTTAGGGATTAGAATTCAGAGGTTAAGGTTTAGGGATTAGAATTTTGGGTTAAGGGTTTAGGGTTTGGTGTTTAAGCTGTAGGGTTTAGGGTTTAGTGTTTATAATTTAGGGTTAAGGGTTTCATGTTTTGAGATTTAGGGTTTGGTGTCTAAGCGTTAGAGTTTAGGGTTTAGTTTTTAGAGTTTTGGGTTAAGTGTTTATGGTTTAAGCTTTAGTGTTTAGTGTCAAGTCTTAGGGTTTACTGTGTAGGGTCTAATCCTTAGGGTTTAGGATTTAGGGTGTAGGGGTTATGGTTTAGAATTTAGAGGTAATGGTTTAGGGTCAAGTCTTAGCGTTTAGGGTTTAGGTTTTACGGTTTAGGGTTGAAATAAAATTACTCCAGACTCATATGCATCTAATGAAATAAAATTACATTTAGAAGTTGAAATAAATGGAGTGGATCAAGCCAGGTTGAGTGACTTTAGTTATCCATAAGTAAACCTTAATAAACTGAATACCATACATTACGTGTGAAATTCAAATGAGAAATATACAACAAAATATTTAAACGGAGACATGCAAATCATTCATTTTGGTGTTTGTGAGGATGTGCCACATGGTCGATCCCATCTTCATGCTTGGCGATCAGGATTTCTTCTGCCCCGATGCCTCCCCGCTTCTTCGTCAGCCTCCGCAGAAAATTCGTGACGCAAATCAACACCTAATAAGTCACCCATATTAGGTATTGGCCCTGATACATTCCATTGTGTTCCTAATGGGGCATTAGGTGTTGGAATTGGGCCATGATATTGCTGTGAAGGGGTCATAGTGGACCATGAAAAATGAGCTTGTTTTTCCGCAACACCACCGAACGAATGCTGGCTTGCAGAAGTATCAGTGTGATGACCCTGAAAAGGATACTGATACATCTGTGTCGGATACTGAGCAAATATATGTGGCGTGTAATACATTCCATGGCCACGCTCCGCCATTTGTTGGGAATATTCTTCAGCTTCAACAGCCTCCCTTCGTCTGTCTATGCCCTGAGTTTCAACACTTGACTGAAGAATGTGAAACTGTTGTACGGGAAATTGATGCTCTGATGCACGACCATGTGACACTGGCTCAGTGATTCTCTCTTGCTCTTCGGATAAAATTGTAATTTTCTCCACATAAGGCACGAGATCATCAATTGTCCATGTATTCCTCCCTTGAGGAGACACCATGTATTGTAATGTCTCTGCAACTTCAGCCTGCAATTATTAGGGTCAGAAAATTAATGGCCATCATGAAAAAAATGTTCAAGTTAAATATTCAAAAAAACTAAAAAATACCAATGTAGTCGTGTTTGCATTTTGTGGGTCAACAAACATCTTTGTCTTTCGCCTATACTAGACCATGTAGTCCGAGTTAAAGCTCAATAGGCCTTCTTGTCGGGGATAAGCGTCGACCCTAAAAGCATGGCGATTGTTCCACTGATCAATCATTGGGGCGAACAATTGCCCCCAATTTTCGTCATGTTTCCCTTTTAATGTTATACCATGAATGTTTAAGGGTTACGAAGGAGACTCTGGAATTGGTTGCTGCATCCCAAATTGTCTCAATACTTTGTCCGGTTGGTGCCACTCAATAACTTGGAAACAAATTAGTGGCACCACCGCGTACCACGCGACACTTCTGAGTACACAAATGGGAGGCAACAATGATATAACGGTTGCTGTGTAAGGCTCCCACACAAACTGCATATAACAACATAGTTGTCAACATTTTAGTAAAATAACACATATCATTTTTTATTTTACGAATACAATACCATGTTCTTACCTCATGACGTTTCATAATATCCAACTTGCGACGAAAAACTCTCACATCATCATTGCCGATATGTTGGTTTCCACGTCGTAGCCACCTACAAAGATTAAAATTTAATATACCCTAAAACCATTTATTCTATTGAAATGAAAGATGCTTTTAAAAATGACTAACCTGTGCCCCAGTGGTTTATTTTCTACTTGGGAAGGAGTCCTCTTTGGAGCCAAGGTTGGACATTGTTCCCATGCCCACATTTGTAGTAAGATGCACATACCCTAAAACCATTAATTTAGTTTTATAATCGGTGGCACTGCACATCTCTCTGTATAGAAAAGCAAGTACGGCAGCTCCCCATGCATATGTGCCACAGTCTTCAAAGTCACGTAAAAATTGAAGGTACCTTAGCGAAACTTTGTTACTGCTTTTGTCAACGAACAAGACACCTCCAATGAATCTCAGTATCCATACACAGGCAAACCTTCATACTTGTTCTTCGTTGTCATCGTTATTTATTTGTGCAAAATGGTGAGCCAACCAACTTAATTTAATCACACTACCTTTAATTTCACCTTCTTGTGGTCTAACTCCCAATAATTCCTCACATAAATCAGCCCAATTAAGATTTGTTGGACCGATTAATGGTAAACCATCCACACGTATACCTAACAATACAGAGATGTCTTGGAGAGTAATAGTACACTCTTCGCATCTCATGTGCAACGTATGTGTTTCCGGCCTCCATCTTTCTATCAAAGCACTGATTAATGAGACATTTATTTTTAAGTATCCCATATTCATAATCCAGTAAAAACCGGATTGTCGAAGAAAAGGAAAAATTTGCTCTGGAATTTGTTCTTCCCCTTGATACGTGGGGACAACTCGTCTGATATGTAATTTCCGATCTTCTTCCCCATTCCAAACATGTTCTGAGACATGCTTAGGTTGCATCCATAATACATCACTATCAATGGGGCCAGACTTAATTTTAATATGTGATGGACATGACGATGAAGATGTCATTGATACTGCAATAAATTCCCAAAAAAATTTATACATTATTTGTAGACAATATAAATAAAACTATGCACATTTATAAAAACGTTATTAAATATATATAAATAAATAAAGTTGGGCAATTTTAAATATATTCTATACATAAATTAAAATACATCTGAAGACAAATTAAAATAAATAACAAAATATATTATACAAATAATAAAATTTAAATATATTCTACAAATACTTTCAAATACATACACATAGACAAATTTAAATAAATAACATAATATATTCTACAATTAAAAAATAAATAATTAAATAAAATATGGACTACCAAATAGATTAAAATATAAACAAATATTGAAATGCAAAAAATTATTTAAACAAGTGTAATACAAAAATAATAATAATGTACAACGTATCATATATTTAATCATGTAAATTTTCTAAAACAAATAATATTAACCTACAAACTAAAACTAACAAATAACATATATATATAACATTCTAACTAAAAAAAATTAACTCAAATAATATTAACTTATCAATTCATTTATTTAAAATTGTATTATCTATATATAACATACTGTCGCAACATGCCCTTTTGCGAGCGAGTGAGGCGAGGCTCACGAGTGTGCTTTCCTAAGGAGGAAAGATGCGCGGAGTCGCCATCTACGTTTATTTGTGGAAAACGTCGGAAAAACCGAAGGAAACCGGTCAAAACGAAAATTCTAAGTTCGGGAGTTGTATTTACGTTTGAGGAAGGTATTAGCACCAATCACGTTTGTCTCAAAGGACAACAACCTATTTTTAGAATTGTGAAATTGTGTTATTTTACCTTTTATTTTTTATTTATTTTTGAGGTCGACAAAAGCGGGGCTCTTGCTCCTACGTACCCTCCATCGAAGAGGAAATCAGACCTACGTAGTTCTTCCTTAAGGGTGAATCAAACGATTCTTTTTACTTGGAAGGTGATCATTTTAAGGCGTTGGACCTTAAAAATGATCCTTTTTACTTGGTAAGAAAAACTGAGGTATTGAATCTTAAAATCCTTTTTAGTGATTTTTTTGTGGATGAGCTTGACTTTGTGGGTTGATTTTAGCCTTAGTTTCACTTTAGTTATTAGTCAATTCAATTAAGAACGAGAAATCCCAAAGAGAAACGTCCGATTGATTTTTCCGCTTTATTTTACTAAAAGGTATTTTTCAATTATTATATTATTATTTTACCTCTTTTTTGATTTCCAACGTGCTTATGGCACGACCGAACGGTCGGAATTCATTTTAACTGAAATTAACGGATATTGCAAATCAAATGATCGGTGGAAATTTATTTTATTTTTGATTAGGCGAGAAATGACTTAAATAAATGACTGAAACACGTCAAAAGGGGGTACAGAAAGTAAATGAAACGAGAATAAAAGTATACAAAACAAATGGGGACCACCACGGGTACATAGAATGAATTGAAAAGCTCGATTTGGAAACTTACCCGTTGAAGAACGAAGAACAGAGAATAACGGAGGAAAACCTTCACGGATTTGCTTACGGAAACATCTCGGAAGCGTTACGGAAGCACCTCAGCTTGGATTTTCTTCCCGGAAACAATTTTTTTCACCCAAAACAGCTGAAATACATCACCAGGGGGATCCGGCCCCCTTAGAATAGCCCCCTTCAGCTTATTTATAGGAAAAAGGGGGAGGAGGAAGCAATCCAGCTTCAAAAATACTCAGGAAGGCCTAATTTCAAAATTTCAAAATTGCTATTTGCACCCCTCATTTTTGATAAGTTCACCCCCCTTCTTTCGTAATTTACGGAAAAGTTACGGAAGCCTATAGGACTTGATTTTGTTCTTTTTTATCTTCCTTCTCACCCATATTAAGTGAAATATGCTTATTTAGGATTATGGGAATTTTACGGAAGCATAACAGGTGTCCCGAAAGCCCCGGAAGCCCATTTTTTAACAAAACGGGGGAGGTGGTTGCCACCTAGCTCGCCCAGGCGAGCTTGGATGCTTCCACCTTAAGCAAGAAATTGGCCAGAAACCTCTAGAAGGGCCCAGATTCGAAAATTACTATTTGCACCCCCATTTCACTAAATACACCCCCTTTGCTTTTTTTTTGTGATTCTTTTTCCGTAACGTTACGAAACTTTACGAATTTTGTAAAGATACTTATTTTATTTCCGTAAGGTTACGGAACCTTACGAATCATGTATTTACTCTTTTTTAGCTTTCGAAGAAGTTACGGAAACTCACGGATTGCGTAACAATACTTCCTTTTGGTTTCCGCCACATTACGGAATTTCACGGATCGCGTAACCATGCTTTCTTTTGATTTCCGACGCATCTCGGGACTTCACATATTGCGCAACAAAGGGTGCTAAGTATTTCGAAGCGGTCAATCAAAGGTTGCATGCCATCAAGCAACAGTCCCCGGACGAAATTAGGGTATAACAGTTGCCCCTCTTTACTTACCTTTTATCGGAGATAAGAGGAAAGTAATGATAAAAACACTGATTTTGTCCGTCTTTGCCCTTTCCGTGATTAGTCTATGATGACTCTCGTTTCTACTTCTTCTTTTTTCTGCACAACACAAAAACAAAATACAAACAACAACAACAACAACAACATAATACACATATATACACATGTTTAGCGAAGGAATCAATCGGGAAAATAAAAAAAAACACATTTCCCAGTCACCGGAGGCTCCGCACTTGACGGCGAAGGACACATGAACAGCGCTAGGCAATCAATTCATGGGTCTCCGAACAAAAGTGGAGAATGGAGAATTGCACTAGGCAATCACTTCGCGTGGCTCCACACTCGTTGGTGGAGAATGCATGAACGACAATCAATTCATGGGGCTCCGATATAAAAGTGGAGAATGGAGAATTGCGCTAGGCAATCACTTCGCGTGGCTCCAGACTCATTGGTGGAGGATGCATGAACGACAATCAATTCATGGGGCTCCAAATAAAAGTGGACAATGGAGAATTGCACTAGGCAATCACTTCACGTGGCTCCAGACTCATTGGTGGAGGATGCATGAACGACAATCAATTCATGGGGCTCCAAATAAAAGTGGAGAATGGAGAATTGCACTAGGCAATCACTTCGCGTGGCTCCAGACTCATTGGTGGAGGATGCATGAACGACAATCAATTCATGGGGCTCCGAATAAAAGTGGAGAATGGAGAATTGCACTAGGAAATCACTTCGCGTGGCTCCAGACTCATTGGTGGAGGATGCATGAACGACAATCAATTCATGGGGCTCCGAATAAAAGTGGAGAATGGAGAATTGCACTAATCAATCACTTCGCGCGGCTACAGACTCATTGGTGGAGGATGCATGAACGACAATCAATTCATGGGGCTCCGAATAAAAGTGGAGAATGGAGAATTGCACTAGGCAATCACTTCGCGTGGCTCCAGACTCATTGGTGGAGGATGCATGAACGACAATCAATTCATGGGTCTCCGAATAAAAGTGGAGAATGGAGAATTGCACTAGGCAATCACTTCGCGTGGCTCCAGATTCACTGGTGGAGGATGCATGAACGACAATCAATTCATGGGGCTCCGAATAAAAGTGGAGAATGGAGAATTGCACTAGGCAATCACTTCGCGTGGCTCCAGACTCATTGGTGGAGGATGCATGAACGACAATCAATTCATGGGGCTCCGAATAAAAGTGGAGAATGGAGAATTGCACTAGGCAATCACTTCGTGTGGCTCCAGACTCATTGGTGGAGGATGCATGAACGACAATCAATTCATGGGGTTCCGAATAAAAGTGGTTGGCAGGACCGAATGGTCCGCCGGGTTTTTTTTCACCTAAAAAGGCAAACATGCTTTTTGCAAAGAAAAATAAATCATTCGCGAGAGCACCATATCTTAGAGAAACAATATACTCATGCCAAGGGTAATCTTCCTTGTAACCGAAAATGAAGGGCAAGATGTCAACATTTAGCTTTTAAATGAACATTCAGGGGAAACATTGGGTTAAGCTGAAACTGGGAATAAATCACTCATAGTGTATAAAAAACTCACACAGACAAGTGTTTTATCCTAACCCCAAACCATAACTGCACCATGACTTTATTTTGCACACGATTTCCTATCGAATCAAAGATCAACACGTACGATCATGGATCAGTAGGATTTTCTCGAGGGTAGTGTTTTTTTTTGGAGAGGAAGCTGGGTGTTTCGGTCTTTTCCTCTTTGTTTATGTGGGGCGGGATATCGCCAGTCGAGAATGACTTTGAATGGCAATTCGAAAGGAAGAACCACCAAAAATGGGTTTTCCTTTGCCCGCAGTCACTTACCTTGCCGAAAATTTATCTGGTTTGAAGATTTTCTGTTCTCTTTCTTTCATTGATAGGAAATTATTCTGTTTTCCTCCGATTTCCTTTTTACTTCCTTCCGATCTTCGATCGGGAATCCTTCTTTTCCTTTCTTGTCATTTTTTCCTTTTCTTTATTTTCATTTCTTCCTTTTCTTTCTTTTCATTTCTTCCTTTTCTTTCTTTTCATTGGGAAATCGGGTTTTAGCATTCTATTTGCTCTCCCTTGAGGAGATTCCACTGTCCTTTGCTTCGGGGAAAGGATGAGGATTCTTTTTATAGGCCAAGGTTCAAAATAGTCTAAGGTTGGGTCTCAATGGGGTCTTTTATTGTGGGAGCCCGATCTTGATATCTGGGGCAAAGCAAATTCGTGTGTCAAGGTGTTGTTCTCGGGCCGAACTTCCATATTATTCCACAAGGCACGTGCAACAGTGATGATTTGGAAACAACGTGCAAAATTAGTCATGGCCACAACCAGGTGGGCACTCAAGCATCCCGTTTATGGCATTGTGATACTACGGTTGGGAATTTACACAAACAGACCCAACGTTTCCATATTATGTTCATCCATTAGTTCAATGAATTCATCCATTCTTATCTCGGTTATTCAGGAAAATAAACTCTTAGCGTCAGTCCCTTGTTTCCAGAAGATACGTTTGCTCTCTACGAATGATTTATGCTTCCTAACCATAACATGCCGACCTTCGAGGTCTTTCTTTCTTTTTCCTTTTTTTTTTTTGAAAAATGATGTGTCTATCGGGGAAGGAGAGTATGCTGATGAAATTTTCTCATAACCATAAATGAGATTTTGGATGTTAGCATTTCGTTTCTAAACGACCATATAGAGGAAACACTGGGTCCAACAAAGATAGGAGAAAATCACTCAAAGTGTATCAATCTCACACAGGTAAGTGTTTTATCCTAATTCCGAACCATAAATATGTCATGACTTGATTTTGCAAATCATTTCCTATCAAATCAAAGATTACATGCGTGATCATGGATCAATAGGACTTATTTTGGGAATGGTTTTTGGGTGGGGAATTTGGCTTTGAGTGTTTTTCCCTTTTTCTCTTCTGTTTTTGTTTAGTGCGTGGCGAGAAAGTCGCTAGCACACAGGATTTTGTCGGCAATCAAAGGGAGAGGACCACTTTAGGTCGTGGTTTCCTTTTTCTTGTTTACTTGGTGACAATTCTGTATTGTTCAGATATTGTCTGGTCCAAAGACCTTTCTGGATGTTTCTTCTATTTTCTTCCGATCCTTGATCGGGAATTTTCTTTCCTTTTTTTGCTTTCTCCCACTCTTTGATTGAGAATTTTTCTCTTTTTTTTTGTTGTTTTCCGAGGGCAAGGATTGACATTCTCACCCTGGGTCAAAGTTTATGATAAGTTGGGATTTTGGCTCAAGGCTTGTAGAATGGGTGGTCATGATATATGTCAGGGTTTGGCCAGCGGTTTGGGAATAAAGGGGATGTCCTACATTATTTACATGATACACATGCAACAATGATGATTAGGAATTTTTATGCAAAACTGGTCATGCATGCACCCATGTGGACACTCAAGCATCAAGTTTTTATGGTCATGTGACACTAGGGCTCAGGATTCATTTTCCCCATTTTAAGTCAACCCAGTGTTTCCAAAATATGTTCCTTTATCAAATCATGCATTCATCCGAGTCCATTTTGGGCGTTCGGAAAATTTTCACAGCAATCACTCTTCAGGTGTATACACATTTTTTTTTTCAAAAACTGGTTAAGATCAGTAAAATCTTTCAAAGAAAAGTTGGAAATTATCTTTTTTCACAAGCATGTTGTTTTTTAGCTAGACAACTTTTATTTTTTTATTTTTTTTATTTTATTTTTTATTTTCTTCCTTCCTTCTTTTCTTTTCTTGCTAGCTCTTTTTTTTTCATGAGGTATTTTGCTATATACATGCGTGTCCAAGGTATCTTGCTACCTAAACATGCATATATATGTTTTGTGAGATATTTTTGCTATATACACGCATATCCAAGGTATCTTGCTACCTAAACATACATATATATATATTTTGTGAAGTATTTTTGCTACATATATGCATATCCAAGGTATCTTTCTACCTAAACATACATATATATATTTTGTGAAGTATTTTTTGCTACATACATGCATATCCAAGGTATCTTTCTACCTAAACATACATATATATATATATATATATATATATATATATATATATATATATATATTGTGAGGTATGACTACCTTCTGAGCTTGTGCTTGTTTTATTTAAATTCCTATGATCATGAGCAACTAGGTGTGTCCTGCTATGACTTGAGAAACAAAAGTGATCAAATAACAAGCAGAGATTTAAAAGGTACTAGGTTGCCTCCTAGTAGCACTTCTTTAACGTCTTGAGCTGGACGCGTGATGGCTTGTCGGTCACGGACCTAGTACTTTGCTTACCTTTGGCTTTGGACTTGGTCGCCTATTGGTCGGCCATGGGTCGTAAGCAACGCTCTAACCTTTTTGTCGATGAGCTGAAGTGAACTCTAGAGGTGACTGCGGTGCTTCTGTTGACCGCTGCCGGCCATCCCCAGGCTGCTGTGGTGTTTTGCCCTGCGCCTGCCTGGGGACGTAGTACTTCTTGATGAAAGCTCGATTAGTAGGGGGCCTGATGATCTTGCTGGGGGCGACAGACACTCCGTAGAACTGACAGAGGCCCGTAATTAGAGCTTGGAAACTTCAAGACCCTGTTGGACTTCTTCGGGTCCACTAGGTGTCCTGCGGGCGCGATCCCTGCAAACAATAGATGAAATCAGAAATCAGTTGAGCGATGTGCATACTTACCTATGTCATGATGACGTGACCTTGCCGGGGGAACGGGCACCCTGTAGGACTACAGAGGCCCGTAACCAGAGCTGGAAACCCTAGGGCCCTGTTGGACTTCTCCGGGTCCACTGGGTGTCTTTGTGGGTGCGATTCCTACAAACAATAGATGGTATCAGAAATCAGTTGAACCATATGTATACTTACCTATGTCACGATGGCATGACCTCGCTGGGGGAACAGGCACCCTGTAGGACTGACAGAGACCCGTAACCAGAGCTGGAAACCCCAGGGCCTTGTTGGACTTCTTCGGGTCCACTGGGTGTCTTGTGGGCGCGATCCTTGCAAACAATAGATGACATCAGAAATCAATTGAGTCACATGCATACTTACCTATGTCATGACGGCACAGACCAACTGATACATCTGCAGGGGGAGATTGGCATTGTGGTCGCTGGGCAGAATGTTGCTAAATAACAACGTCATCCATATCCATGTAAGAGTGGTCATGTTGGTGCGCATGATCCGCACTCGTCTTTTTGCAGCGGCACGGGTGAAATCTTTCCCCGGTATGCATAGTAGATGCGTGATAGCCTCCCTCTCTGGATGCGCTCGCACAGTTGGTCACCCTCCAATATCAGGGGGTGGCCCAGGAACTAATAAAAGGAAACTATTGGCCCTTTAACTGGGAGCGCATGTCTCGTTGAAGCATCTTATATTCTCTTAAGGTGTGGATATGGAGCACACTAAAAATGAGGTCGCGTAGCCCTCTAAAAGCGAGGGCGTGCAGCCCTCTGATGGCGAGGACATATAGTCCTCTAAAGGTGATAGGTACTAGTACCCAAGGGTCCACCTTTATGAGAAAGCAAGAGATCGACTCATCGAGAGGGCCGGTCATCCAAAAAGATTGGACACGAGATGTAGGAGATCTATGCAGTTAACATGATTTTTAGGGATGCAGACGCATGCAACCTTTGTCGTGAAATTTGGTAATGCTGACCTCATATGAAACAATGCAATGCAATGGAAAGTTGTACGATGTTCATGACATTCTTTCCATACTTTGTGATTTTGATTTTGATTTAATTTTTTTTGGAAAACACAGATTGACTGTCCTTTTGAAAAAGGTGATAATTCATGCAACCTTATCCTATCTTTTGCAAATATCTCTGGGAACTCCCTCAGAGTGTATGTTCTGTTTGATTTAGTCACTTGACCATTTTGGAGTGACGGCAATGGAGCCGTTTGATGTTTAATCGATCTATTGAAATTCCATGGCTTGTCTCCCTTTTTTTTCTTGTTTAAAAACATCGATGGGTGAGAACTTTTGATCTGCGCCTATGTTCACTTGAGGCTCATGCACGATGCCCCTCATTGCCCCAGTGTAAGGCTTTGAGGTACCAATCGTTGTCTTTCGTCATGACCTTGTAGCAAGGAACCTATTGGGTGAGAACTTCTAATCTGCCCCTAGGTTCGTTTGAGGTTTATGCATGATGCCTTTCATTGCCCCAATGTAGGGCTTAGAGGTACCAATTGTTGTCTTGTTTTCACAACCTCGTAGTGAGGAAGAATGAAAGAAGTAGTTGATTCTTGCAAAAAGAATTTTCCAAGGACGAGAAATAGTTGAAGGATTTTTTAGTTGATGGATTAAGTCAAATGACTCCTGTCATACCCTAATTTCGTCCAGGGATTATTACTTGATGACATGCAACCTTTGATTGGCCGCTTCGAGATACTTGGCACCCTTTGTTGCACAATATGCGAAGTCCCGAGAGAGAGTAAATAAGTATCGTTACGAAAGCTAAAAAAGAGTAAATACATGATCCGTAAGGATTCATAACCTTACGGAAAGAAAATAAGTATCATTACGAAATTTGTAAAGTTTCGTAACGTTACGGAAAAAGAATCGCCAAAAAGGGCAAAGGGGGTGTATTTAGTAAAATGGGGGGGTGCAAATAGTAATTTTCGAATCTAGGCCCTTCTAGAGGTTTCTGGGCCATTTCTTGCTTAAGGTGGAAGCAATCTAGCTCGCCTAGGCGAGCTGGGCGGCAACCTCCTCCCCCTTTTTCCTATAAATAGGCTGAAGGGGGCTGTTCTAAGGGGCCCGGATGCCCCTGGTGAGGTATTTCAGCTGTTTTGGGTGAAAAAAATTGTTTCCGTGAAGAAAATCCAAGCCGAGGTGCTTCCGTAACGCTTCCGAGATGTTTTCGTAAGCAAATCCGTGAAGGTTTTTCCTCCATTATTCACCGTTCTTCATCCATTCTTCGTTCTTCAACGGGTAAGTTCCTAAATCGAGCTTTTCAATTCATTCTATGTACCCGTGGTGGTCCCCATTTATTTTGTGTACTTGTATTCTCGCTTCATTTACTTTCCGTACCCCCTTCTGACGCGCTTCAGTCATTTATTTAAGTCATTTCGCGCCTAATCTAAAAATAAAATAAATTTCCACCGATCATTTGAATTGTAGTATTCATTAATTTCTGTTAAAATGAATTCCGACCGTTCAGTCGTGCCCTAACCACGTTGGAAATCAAAAAAGAGGTAAAATAATAATATAATAATCAAAAAATATCTTTTAGTAAAATGAAGCACAAAAATCAATCGGACGTTTTCTCTTTGGGATTTCTCATTCTTAATTGAATTGACTAATAACTAAAGTTAAACTAAGGCTAAAATCAATTCGCCAAGTCAAGCTCGTCCACCAAAAAATTACTAAAAAAGGATTTGAAAGTTTTATCTCAGCTTTTTCTTTCCAAGTTAAATGGATCATTTTTTAAAGGCCCAACACCTTTAAGTGATCACCTTTCAAGTAAAAGAATCGCTTGATTCACCTTTAAAGAAAGAACTATGTAGGTCTGATTTCCTCTTCGATGGAGGGTACGTAGGAGCAAAAGCCCCGCTTTTGTTGACCTCAAAAATAAAAAAGAAATAAAAGGTAAGATAACACAATTTCACAATTCTAAAAAATAGGCTGTTGTCCTTTGAGATAAACGTGAGAGGTGCTAATACCTTCCTCAAACGTAAATACAACTCCCAAACTTAGGATTTTCATTTTGACCGGTTTCCTTCGGTTTTTCCGACGTTTTCCACAAATAAACGTTGGTGGCGACTCCGCGCATCTTTCTTCCTTTGGAAAGCGCACCCGTGAGCCTCGCCTTCGCTCGCCCGCAAAAGGGCACGTTGCGACAGTTGGCGACTCCACTGGGGACTGTTTTTTGTGAGTTAGGCCTATTTTAAAGAATTGTGGAATTGTGAAACTTTGTGTGTGCATTTGTTGAACTGTGTAAAATGTAATAACTGCTGTCTTTTCACATTTTTACACTGCATTCTAAGCACCCACGGGTTTGAGTAAAAAAGGGGCCCTATACCCGGGTTGATGGGAATCTAAGAAGTGGAGGTGAATCTATAATCATGCTAGGTCTCCGACTTGCTTGATAATAGTGAAACCTCGTCTAGAGCTTTCTCTCTTTATAATGTGTTGTCGCTGGTAATCCATACCGCCACGATATTATTATCTTGAGTGATGATACCTCTAGAAAACAGCCGTGTGAGTTACGAATCTTTGGGAGTAGTTATTAGAGACCCCTAGATATTATCCTATAGGTTCCCAAATAGGGGCATAGAGCAAACACGCTCCGTGCCATTTGTTCTCATGCATTTTTCTGCGAATAGCACGTTTTGCTAGTGATATTTTGTTTCTCTAGAGTAATACATCACTTTTTAATACACACGTTGAGGCGCCATAATGCCTAAAACGTAGTATTAAAAAGATGGTTTTTTCTGGTCTCATATATGTAAATTACCCCTTTGTTGTGTTTTCTTTCCATTTCATGCATGCGCATCTGCATCATACCGTCACACATGCGTTGTATGTGGGTCTCATCTTTTGTCGTGGGAAGTCGGAAGATCCATACCGTCTTCTTAACTACACACATGGGGCACCGCACCCCCAAATGCGCAAGTAAGGAGAGATGATTTTCCGGGCTCTCGTGTCCGTAAATGCATTCATATCATGCATCGTATAAACATCTCTTCAGCAGCATAATGAACATATCGTTCCTGCATTTGTCCGTTATCACATTCTAGCCTCACATTTTGCATGAGTCATTGCATCATCATGCATATGCGTTCAACATACTTTTTGTTCTACATGTTTGCTCATACATGATCCTTGTGTTTTCCTCGACAAAAAAAAAACAAAAAAAAGGGAAGCATGAAAATTCATGATGCATTCTTAGTTGCATGTGTTAGGTACCATGAGCAAACCATGTTGGGATCATAAACCCATTTCACTTAAAAACAAAATGATTGAACATGATACCTAATGCATGGTTAACTAAGAAAGGATGTTTCTTCGGGCATCTCAATCTCATAATTACATTTTCCATGCATATCATGCGTATTCCCAAGTCTTTCATCCCTATGAAATGTTGATGAAGTATTGGCGATCAAAATTGCCATTCCCTGGGTTATGGGGTTGAACCAAGCTCGTGTTGTTACGAAAAGGTTCATCGAGTCAAGTTGAAGGATGGAAGTAACCATCTTGCAAAAATTGGGGCAAAAGATGGATCGTGTTACATCATTGCTTCGTCTACTGTCAAACATGTTTAGGATTGTTGATATCCTTGTTACTTCCAGTTTCACCTTGAGAAAGATGTAATGGACCATGTTGAAAACCTAAATTGATTCAACCCCATGTCCTGCGTAAAAATTCGCAATACTTCAACTATGCATCATTCGCATACATCCGTGCTTTTCATTGGTTGCATTGTTCATTGCATTCTTTCCTTAAAAAAAAAAAGAGAACTTAATCATTGTTATAAAAAAAACATGTGTTACGGTGCCCTCACCGAACCTGTGCTAGAGCTAGAGTAATGGGTGAAGTAGAGGAGGTACAAAGAGAAGATGAAGGCCGACATAGAGGCCATGAAAGAGCAAATGGCCACGATGATGGAGGCCAAGATGATCATGAAGAAGATAATGGAAGCCAGTGCGGTTGCAGTTGTCGCTACCAGCACTGTTGCTAAGGTGAACCCGATGCCCCCATCTGATCTCAACCAACGAATCATCCAACCTCAGATATGGTAGGCAAAGATTTAGGAAGTACGGACGACCCCATGATGTGAAAATTCAAAACGAGCATGCCTTCCCGCCACATGGCTTGCCTCCCAACTATACACGACCCAATGTGGTGTACACTCCCAATGAGGATGTCAATAAATGCTCATTGAGAGCCGACAACCTCATCATATACATGTCTCTCAACCGATGGGGGAGACACATGAAATTCCCCACCACAATCAAGCCGACTTCGGGCCTTGCCTCGGATATGCCACTGAAGGGCAAGCAGTTGTTGGTGTACCCCTACAAAACCCTTTGGAGGGCCCTCAGTATCATCCCCAACTACACCTCTTGCATTCCACAACAAGTGAAAACCCTCATGCTATGGCAGAAATGGGAAAGTTGGATCATCTAGAGGAAAGGCTCAGGGTCATTGAAGGAGGTGAAGATTATGCCTTTGCTAACCTAGAAGAGTTGTTCCTAGTACCCAATATCATCACCCCTCCCAAGTTCAAGGTGCTGGACTTTGACAAGTACAAGGGGACTACTTGCCCCAAGAACCATCTAAAGATGTATTATCGGAGGATGGGGGCATATGCAAAAGATGAGGAGTTGCTGATACATTCCTTCCAAGAAAGTCTTACTGGGGTAGCTGTTACCTGGTACACTAACTTGGAACCTTCTCGAGTCCATTCTTGGAAGGACCTAGTGGTTGCCTTCGTTAGGCAGTGTCAGTATAATGTCTTCGGATAGGATGCAACTACAAAACATGTGCAAAAAGGGGGCACGAATCTTTCAAAAAAATACGCCCAAAGGTGGAGAGACCTGGCAGCTCAAGTGGCACTTCAATGACGGAGAAAAAAAAATGATGACAAAGATAGTAGACACATTACCAGTATTCTACTATGAAAAGATGGTGGGCTACACACCTTCAAGCTTTGATGATATGGTCTTCATCGACGAAAGGATCAAAGTGGGTCTAAAAAGAGGCAAATCTGATCATCATGCTTTGATAAATGCAAAAAAAACTAGGGCAAATGAAGAGGGTGAAAATGAGGGAGAAGCCCATGCTGTGACTGCCATTCCTATACAGCCAAGTTTCCCACCAACCCAACAATGTCATTACTCAGCCAATAACAAACCTTCTCCTTACCCACCGCCCAGTTATCCACAAAGGCCATTGCTAAATCAATCACAAAGTCCGTCTACCGCACTTCCAATGACGAACACCACCTTTAGCACGAACCGAAGCACCAACCAAGAAATGAATTTTGCAGCGAGAAAGCCTGTAGAATTCACCCCAATTCCAGTGTCCTATGCTAACTTGCTCCCATATCTACTTGATAACTCAATGGTAGCCATAACCCTAGCCAAGGTTCATCAACCTCCATTTCTCCGAGAATACGACTCGAACACAACGTGTGCTTGTCACGGAGAAGCCCCGGGGCGTTCCATTGAGCATTGTAGGGCTCTGAAGCGTAAGGTGCAAGGTCTAATTGATGCGGGCTGGCTGAAATTTGAGGAGAATCGCGTGAAAATCCTGAGATTGACAAGAGATGCCACACATGGGGCAATTTTGAAAGCTGTTGTTAGATGTCTCTAATGACCCATCAGGATTTTCAAGTTTGTACCATTATTGTAAACCACAGTTACAATGTTAAATGAAATGGATAAAGTTGATATCTTTGTCCCTCATCCTCTCACAAACGCATCTTTGCTTATTCAACTTTCACCGGAATGTGGGTGCAAGCCATTGGTCAGTTTGCTCAAGCGACCTGTGCTCCTGAGTTTGGACTTCCAAGACCGTTCAATCAGAGATTACTCCTCTTGCACGTTGGTGTGGGTGCCGTAAAACAACGAGTAAAGTTCAAAACAAATAAGTTTCAAAATAAAAATAAAAAAGGGATTTCAAAAAAAAAAAAGCAAAAAAAAAACATTTGATTGATTGTGTTTCCAAGACGTTCATGTGACCTCATTCCGAAAAGTTTGTCTTATAGAGAGAAGTGAGTTATCAAGAATAGGATGTTGGAAAAATGGCCTCAGTTACCTTAAGAAAAAAGGGGGGTTGAATTAAGATACAAAGATTATTCCCCAATTAAACTTTCACTCTCTCTTTTCGGATTAACAATGCACACAGGGACAACCCTTCCCTTGTGTTCAAGAATCCCCTACAACAAGAGACCCACGGTCTCTTAATCCCTTTTCAGAAATAAGAAGAAGAGAAGAAGAAATCTCTCTTAAAAGAGATAGATTGTAAAATGAAGATCAATCAAAATTCCTTATTGAATATACAAGTGGTTGACCAAGGAATCTTTTTGAGAGGATAAGACATTTCAGTTAAGAAAAACTCTTAATCTTTTGAGAGGATAATACTTTTTGGGCAATGAAAAATCCCTTTAAATTCATGTTTCCAAGTCACCTTTGATGGCCATTCATAAACTATTTGAATAGATGTGACTCTTGGAAATTATTTTCTGAAAATCCCCTCTGGTAATCGATTACAAGACTTGTGTAATCGATTACAGGCTTTAAAATTTGAATTAAAACGTTCAATAAACTGTTGGTAATCAATTACCATCCATGCGTAATCAATTACACATTATAAATTTTGAATTCAAATTTCTAGTGACTGTGATAAACATTTTCAGCTGCTGGTAATCGATTACCAGAGAGAAAATCTCAATTTGAAATGATAGAATTCTTTGGTTAAACCTTTTGTTTTTTCAATTTGGAAACTTCTTCCTAAAGATTCTAGAGATCAACTTGATCATATATCTTGATTTTCTTGGATTCTTGTCTTGAATAAAACTTAGAAGCACTTGATCCTTTAGCATCATCAAGACATCAAAACATCTTGCTTCTACATAGGAGTCATTTGACTTAATCCATCAACTGAAAGATCCTTCAACTATTTCTCGTCCTTGGAAAACTCTTTTTGCAAGAATCAACTGCTTCTTTCATTCTTCCTCACTACGAGGTTGTGAAAACAAGACAACAATTGGTACCTCTAAGCCCTACACTGGGGCAATGAAAGGCACCATGCATAAACCTCAAACGAACCTAGGGGCAGATTAGAAGTTCTCACCCAATAGGTTCCCAGCTACAAGGTCATGATGAAAGATAACAATTGGTACCTCAAAGCCTTACACTGGGGCAATGAGGGGCATCATGCATGAGCCTCAAGTGAACATGGGGGCAGATCAAAAGTTCTCACCCGTCGATGCTTTTAAACGAAGGGGGAGACAAACCCTGGAATTTCAATAGATGGATTAAACGTCAAACGGCTCCATTGTTGTCACTCCAAAATGGTCAAGTGACTAAATCAAACAGAATATACACTCTAAGGGAGTTCCCGAAGAGATTTGCAAAAGATAGGATAAGGTTGCATGAATTATCACCTTTTTCAAAAGGACAGTCAATCTGTGTTTTCCAAAAAAATTAAATCAAAATCAAAATCACAAAATAGGGAAAGAATGTCATGAACATTGTACAACTTTCCATTGCATTGCATTGTTTCATATGAGGTCAGCATTACCAAATTTCACGACAAAGGTTGCATGCGTCTGAATCCCTAAAAATCATGTTAACTGCATAGATTTCCTACATCTCGTGTCCAATCTTTTTGGATGACCGGCCCTCTCGATGAGTCGATCTCTTGCTTTCTCATAAAGGTGGACCCTTAGGTACTAGTACCTATCACCTTTAGAGGACTGTATGTCCTCGCCATCAGAGGACTGCACATCCTCGCTTGCAGAGGGCTGCACGCTCTCGCCTTTAGAGGGCTACGCGTCCTCATTTTCAGTGTGCTCCATATCCACACCTTAAGAGAATATAAGGTCCTTTGCCCTTAGATGCTTCACCGAGACTTGCGCTCCCGGTTACGGGGGCCAACGGTTTTGTTTTAACGGTTCCTGGGCCACCCCCTGATATTGGAGGGCGACCAACTGTGCGAGCACATCCAGAGAGGGAGGCTATCACGCATCTACTATGCATACCGGGGCAAGATTTCACCTGTGCCGCTGCAAAAAGACGAGCGCGGATCATGCGCACCAACATGACCACTCTTACATGGATATGGATGACGTTGCTATTTAGCAACATTCTGCCCAGCGACCATAATGCCAATCTCCCCCTGCAGATGTATCAGTTGGTCTGTGCCGTCATGACATAGGTAAGTATGCACATGGCTCAATTGATTTCTGATGTCATCTATTGTTTGCAGGGATCGCGCCCACAAGACGCCCAGTGGACCCGAAGAAGTCCAACAGGGCCCTGGGGTTTCCAGCTCTGGTTAGGGGCCTCTGTCAGCCCTACAGGGTGCCCGTCCCCCCAGTGAGGTCATGCCATCGTGACATAGGTAAGTATACATATGGATCAACTGATTTCTGCTACCATCTATTGTTTGCAGGGATCGCGCCTTCAAGACACCCAGTGGACCCGAAGAAGTCCAACAGGGTCTTGAAGTTGTCAAGCTCTAATTACGGGTCTCTATCAGTTCTACGGAGTGCTTGTCACCTCCGGCAAGGGCATCAGGCCCCCTACTAATCGAGCTTTCATCAAGAAGTACTGCGTCCCCAGGCAGGCATAGGGCGAAACACCACAGCAGCCTGGGGATGGCCGGCAGCGGGCAACAGATGCACCGCCATCACCTCTAGAGTTCACCTCAGCTCATCCACAAAAAGGTTAGAGCATTGCTTACGACTCATGGCCGACCAATAGGCGACCAAGTCCAAAGCCAAAGGTAAGCAATGTACTAGGTCAATGACCGACAAGCCATCATGCGTCCAGCTCAAGACGTTAAAGAAGCGCTACTAGGAGGCAACCTAGTACCTTTTAAATCTTTGCTTGTTATTTGATCACTTTTGTTTCTCTAGTCATAGCAGGACACACCTATTTGCTCATGATCCTAGGAATTTAAATAAAACAAGCACAAGCTCGGAAGGTAGTCATACCTCACAAATATATATATATATATATATATATATATATATATATATATATATATATATATATATATATATATATACGTATGTTTTAGGTAGCAAAATACCTCATGGAAAAAAAGAGAGCAAAAAGAGAGCGAGCAAGAAAAGGATAAGAAGGAAGAAAAAATATAGAAAATAAAAAGATATAAAAAATAAAGTTGTCTAGCTAAAAAACAACATGCTTGTGAAAAGAGATAACTTCTAGCTTTTCTTTGAAAAATTCACTGATCATAACCAGTTTTTGAAAAAATGTGTATACACTTGAAGGGTGAGTGCTGTGAAAATTTTCCCGAACGCCCAAAATGGACTCGGATGAATGCATGAATTGATAAAAAAACATATTTTGGAAACACTAGGTTGACTTAAGTAGGGAAAATGAATCCTAAGCCCTAGTGTCACATGACCATAAAAACTTGATGCAAGAGTGTCCACATGGGTGCATGCATGACTAGTTTTGCATAAAATTTCCTAATCATCATTGTTGCATGTATATCATGGAAATAATGTGGGACATCCCCGAACCGCTGGCCAAACCCTGACATATATCATGACCAGCCGTTCTACAAGCCTTGAGCCAAAATCCCAACTTATCATAAACTTTGACCCAGGATGAGAATGTCGATCCTTGCCCTTGGAAGGGAAAAAAAAGAGAAAAAAAGAAAAGAAAAATTCTCAATCAAAGAGTGGGAGAAAGCACAAAAAGGAAAGAAAATTCCCAATCAAGGATCGGAAGAAAACAAAAGAAACATCCAGAAAGGTCTTTGGGCCAGACAATATCTGAACAATACAGAATTGTCACCAAGTAAACAAAGAAAAAAGAAAGGAAACCACGACCTAAAGGGGCCCTCTCCCTTTGATTGCCAACCAAAATCCTGTGCGTCGGTGACTTGTTCACCTCACACTAAACAAAAACAAAAAAGGAAAAAGCCAAAAATACTCAAAGCCAAAGTTCCTACCAAGAAAAACAAACCATTCCCAAGAAAAAGTCCTATTGATCCATGATCACGCATGTAATCTTTGGTTTGATAGGAAATGATTTGCAAAATCAAGTCATGACATATCTATGGTTCAGAATTAGGATAAAACACTTACCTGTGTGAGATTGATACACTTTGAGTGATTTTCTCCTATTTTTTGTTGGACCCAGTGTTTCCTCTAAATGGTCATTTAGAAACGAAATGCTAACATCCAAAATCTCATTTACAGTTATGAGAAAATTTCATCAGCATACTCTCCTTCCCCGATAGACACATTGTTTTTCATATAAAAAGCATATGTTGCTCTGATCAGTTGGAAGTTTTGTCTCTTTACTAAAGTATGTTCGCATTTTGGTGAAGAAAACACTGAGACTATTTTTAGTCTCACAGTTAGCAAGAACTACGTAGGTCTGAGTTCCTCATCACAAATTGAGGATACGTAGGAGCAAAAGCCCTGCTTTTGTCGACCACCCCACTTTTTGTTACCGTGTCCCAAGAGTCCGGTGGCATGCGGAGCCACATGACCGTGGGATCCCCAAATTCGTATGTTCCATCATTTATCATTTGTATGTTATCTTGTTTCTATGACTTGAGGGACTAACGTTTGTTTTTGTTGTTTCGATTGTCTTTTGTTTTGTGCATACATTTTGTTTGGACTATTGCGTTAGTGCTTACTTCGTTGTTGTCAATAGTGATTGTTGAGATTCCGGAATCGTGTAGAGTTTTTTTCATTTTTAGGAACGTCGTCCTAAAAATAAAATGAACCAAAATCATGATAAAAAGAAAGAAGCGTTGTGAATAAATGTCGTGTTCATAAAGAAAAGAAAAAGGTTTTTATTTATTTATATATACGTAAAAGGAAAATGTGTATAAAAGAATTTTGTGTGTGTAAATAATGTATGGAAAGAAATTCTGGTGTGTGTGAGCGACGAGTGTATATAAAGAAACCTTTATATAAACTACGGGTGTGTGTGGAAAAATGAAAAAAGAAATCGTTGAACATGAATAGGGTTTGTATATAGACCGTGTGACATAAAGAGAAAGAGTTCTAATGCGTATACAGAAAAAGTTCGTCATGTATAAGAATGAAAGTGTAAAAAGAAAAGTTTTCTCGTAAATAGCAATGGATGTATATTTTTTGTGAACATAAAAATGAAACAAAAAGAGAAAGAAAGAAAGACCTCGAAGGTCGACATGTTATGGTTAGGAAGAATAAATCATTCGTAGAGAGCAAACATATCTTCTGGAAACAAGGGACTGACGCTAAGAGTTTATTTTCCTGAATAACCGAGATAAGAATGGATGAATTCATTGAACTGATAAAAGAACATAAATGGGAAACGTTGGGTCTGTTTGTGTAAATTCCCAACCGTAGTATCACAATGCCATAAACGGGATGCTTGAGTGCCCACCTGGCTGTAGCCATGACTAATTTTGCACGTTGTTTTCAAATCATCATTGTCACACGTGCCTTGTGGAATAATATGGAACTTCGGCCTGAGACCGACACCTTGACACCAAATTTGTTTTTCCCTGGATATCAAGATCGGGCTCCCACGATAAAAGCCCCCATTGAGACACAACCTTAGACTATTTTGGACCTTGGCCTATCAAAAGAACCCTCATCCTCTCCCTCGAAGCAAAGGACAGCGGAATCTCCTCAAGGGAGAGCGAATGGAATGGTAAAACCCGATTTTCCAAAGAAAGGAATGGAGAAGAAAAAATGAAAATAAGGAAAAGGAAAAAAAATGAAAAGAAAGGAAAAGAAGGATTCCCGATCGAAGATCGGAAGGAAGTAAAAAGGAAATCGGAGGAAAACAGAATAATTCCCGATCAATGAAAAAAAAATGGAAAGTCTTCGGACCTGATAAATTTTCGGCAAGATAAGTGACTACCGGAAAAGGAAAACCAATTTTTGATGTCTTTTCCTTTCGAATTGCCATTCAAAGTCATTCTCGACTGGTGATATCCCACCCCACATGAACAAAGAGGAAAAGACCGAAACACCCAGCTTCCTCTCCAAAAACACTACCCTCGAGAAAATCCTATTGGTCCGTGATCGTACGTTTAATCTTTGATTCGATAGGAAATCGTGTGCAAAATTAAGTCATGGTGCAGTTATGGTTTGGGAATAGGGTGAAACACTTGCCTGTGTGAGTTTTATACACTATGAGTGATTTATTTTCAGCTTAGCCCGATGTTTCCCCCGCATGTTCATTTAAAAGCTAAATGTTGGCATCATGCCTTTCATTTTCGGTCACAAGGAAGATTACCCTTGGCACAAGTATACCGTTTCTCTAAGATATGGTGCTCTCGCGAATGATTTATTTTTCTTTGCAAAAAGCATGTTTGCCATTTTTAGGTGGAAAAAACCCGGTGGACCATTCGGTACTAACAACATTTTATTCGGAGCCCCATGAATTGTGTTTTCGTTCATGCATCCTTCACCCAAAGAGTTTGGAGCTATGCTTCATGATTGACTAGTGAGGACCCTCTAGTGCAATCCTCCATCCTCGCCTTTTTTTCGGAGCCCCATGAATTGCGTTTTCGTTCATGCATCCTCCACCCAAAGAGTTTGGAACTATGCTTCATGATTGACTAGTGAGGACCCTCTAGTGCAATCCTCCATCCTCGCCTTTTTTTCGGAGCCACATGAATTGCATTTTCGTTCATGCATCCTCCACCCAAAGAGTTTGGAGCTATGCTTCATGATTGACTAGTGAGGACCCTCTAGTGCAATCCTCCATCCTCGCCTTTTTTTCGGAGCCACATGAATTGCGTTTTCGTTCATGCATCCTCCACCCAAAGAGTTTGGAGCTATGCTTCATGATTGACTAGTGAGGACCCTCTAGTGCAATCCTCCATCCTCGCCTTTTTTCGGAGCCCCATGAATTGCATTTTCGTTCATGCATCCTTCACCCAAAGAGTTTAGAGCTATGCTTCATGATTGACTAGTGAGGACCCTCTAGTGCAATCCTCCATCCTTGCCTTTTTTCGGAGCCCCATGAATTGCGTTTTCGTTCATGCATCCTCCACCCAAAGAGTTTGGAGCTATGCTTCATAATTGACTTGTGAAGACCCTCTAGTGCAATCCTCCATCCTCGCCTTTTTTTCGGAGCCCTATGAATTGCGTTTTCGTTCATGCATCCTCCACCCAAAGAGTTTGGAGCTATGCTTCATGATTGACTAGTGAGGACCTTCTAGTGCAATCCTCCATCCTCGCCTTTTATTCAGAGCCCCCATGAATTGCGTTTTTGTTCATGCACCGTCCACCAAAGTGTTTGGAGTCGTGCTTCATGATTGACTCGTGAGGACCCTCTAGTGCAATCCTCCATTCTCCAAAGTTTTTCATCGTCAAGAGCGGATCCTCTTGACTGGGAAATGTGATCTTTGTTATTTTCCTGATTGATTCCTTTGCCAAACGTGTATATGTATATTATATTAATGTTGTTTTTGTTGTTATTTGTATTTTTTTTGTGTTGTGTAGAAAAAAAAAGGAGTAGAGACGAGAGTCGTCATTGACTAATCACGGAAAGGGCAAGACGGACGAAATCAGTGTTTTTATCTTTACTTTCCTCTTACCTCCGGTAAAAGGTAAGTAAAGACGGGCAACTGTCATACCCTAATTTCGTCCGGGAATTATTACTTGATGACATGCAACCTTTGATTGGCCGCTTCGAGATACTTGGCACCCTTTGTTGCACAATATGCGAAGTCCCGAGACGCGCCAGAAATAAAAAAGAAGTATTGTTACGCAATCCGTGAGTTTCTGTAACTTCTTCGAAAGCTAAAAAAGAGTAAATACATGATCCGTAAGGATTCGTAACCTTATGGAAAGAAAATAAGTATCGTTACGAAATTCGTAAAGTTTCGTAACGTTACGGAAAAAGAATCGCCAAAAAGGGCAAAGGGGGTGTATGTAGTAAAATGGGGGGTGCAAATAGTAATTTTCGAATCTGGGCCCTTCTAGGGGTTTCTGGGCCATTTCTTGCTTAAGGCGGAAGCAATCTAGCTCGCCTAGGCGAGCTGGGCGGCAACCTCCTCCCCCTTTTTCCTATAAATAGGTTGAAGGGGGCTGTTCTAAGGGGTCTGGATGCCCCTGGTGAGGTATTTCAGCTGTTTTGGGTGAAAAAAATTGTTTCCGTGAAGAAAATCGAAGCCGAGGTGCTTCCGTAACGCTTCCGAGATGTTTCCGTAAGCAAATCCGTGAAGGTTTTTCCTCCGTTATTCACCGTTCTTCATCCGTTCTTCGTTCTTCAATGGGTAAGTTCCTAAATCGAGCTTTTCAATTCATTCTATGTACCCGTGGTGGTCCCCATTTGTTTTGTGTACTTTTATTCTCACTTCATTTACTTTCCGTACCCCCTTCTGACGCGCTTCAGTCATTTATTTAAGTCATTTCGCGCCTAATCTAAAAATAAAATAAATTTCCACCGATCATTTGAATTGTAGTATTCATTAATTTCTGTTAAAATGAATTCCGACCATTCGGTCGTGCCGTAACCACGTTGGAAATAAAAAAAGAGGTAAAATAATAATATAATAATCAAAAAATATCTTTTAGTAAAATGAAGCACAAAAATCAATCGGACGTTTTCTCTTTGGGATTTCTCATTCTTAATTGAATTGACTAATAACTAAAGCGAAACTAAGGCTAAAATCAATTCGCCAAGTCAAGCTCGTCCACCAAAAAATCACTAAAAAAGGATTTGAAAGTTTTATCTCAGCTTTTTCTTTCCAAGTTAAATGGATCATTTTTTAAAGGTTCAACACCTTTAAGTGATCACCTTTCAAGTAAAAGAATCGCTTGATTCACCTTTAAAGAAAGAACTACGTAGGTCTGATTTCCTCTTCGATGGAGGGTACGTAGGAGCAAAATCCCCGCTTTTGTCGACCTCAAAAATAAAAAAGAAATAAAAGGTAAGATAGCACAATTTCACAATTCTAAAAAATAGGTTGTTGTCCTTTGAGACAAACGTGAGAGGTGCTAATACCTTCCTCAAACGTAAATACAACTCCCAAACTTAGGATTTTCATTTTGACCGGTTTCCTTCGGTTTTTCCGACGTTTTCCACAAATAAACGTTGGTGGCGACTCCGCGCATCTTTCCTCCTTTGGAAAGCGCACCCGTGAGCCTCGCCTTCGCTCGCCCGCAAAAGGGCATGTTGCGACAACTCCTATGTAGAAGCAAGATGTTTTGATGTCTTGATGATGCTAAAGGATCAAGTGCTTCTAAGTTTTATTCAAGACAAGAATCCAAGAAAATCAAGATATATGATCAAGTTGATCTCTAGAATCTTTAGGAAGAAGTTTCCAAATTGAAAAAACAAAAGGTTTGACCAAAGAATTCTATCATTTCAAATTGAGATTTTCTCTCTGGTAATCGATTACCAGCAGCTGAAAATGTTTATCGCAGTCACTAGAAATTTGAATTCAAAATTTATAATATGTAATTGATTACGCATGGATGGTAATTGATTACCAACAATTTATTGAACGTTTTAATTCAAATTTTAAAGCCTGTAATCGATTACACAAGTCTTGTAATCGATTACCAGAGGGGATTTTCAGAAAATAATTTCCAAGAGTCACATCTATTCAAATGTTTTATGAATTGCCATCAAAGGTGACTTGGAAACACTAATTTAAAGAGAGTTTTCATTGCCCAAACAGTTTTATCCTCTCAAAAGATTAAGAGTTTTTCTGAACTGAAATGTCTTATCCTCTCAAAAAGATTCCTTGGTCAACCACTTGCATATTCAATAAGGAATTTTGATTGATCTTCATTGTACAATCTATCTCTTTTAAGAGAGATTTCTTCTTCTCTTCTTCTTATTTCTGAAAAGGGATTAAGAGACCGTGGGTCTCTTGTTGTAGAGGATTCCTGAACACAAGGGAAGAGTTGTCCCTGTGTGGTTCAGACTTTGTAAAAAGAGTTTTACAAAGAGAATGGAAAATCTCAAGTGGGTTGCTTGAGGACTGGACGTAGGCACGGGAAGTGGCCGAACCAGTATAAATCAAGTTTGCATTCCTCTCTTCCCTTAAACTTCTTTTATTTATTGCTATTTATCTTTTGCTTTAAATAATTTATTTTGAATTGTCTTTTGAGTAATTCATGTTAAGGGTGCATTGTTAATCCGAAAAGAGAGAGTGAAAGTTTAATTGGGGAATAGTCTTTGTATCTTAATTCAACCCCCCTTTTTCTTAAGGTAACTGAGGCCATTTGTCCAACATCCTATTCTTGATAACTCACTTCTCTCGAAAAAGACAAACTTTCCGGAATGATAGAATGAGGTCACATGAACGTCTTGAAAACACAGTCAATCAAATGCTTTTTTTTCTTTTTGAACTCTTTTTTTTTTATTTTGAAACTTATTTGTTTTGAACTTTACTCGTTGTTTTACGGCACCCCCACCAACGTGCAAGACGAGTAATCTCGGATTGAACGGTCTTGGAAGTCCAAACTCAAGAGCACAGGTCGCTTGAGCAAACAGACCAATGGCTTGCACCCACATTCCGGTGAAAGTTGAATAAGCAAAGATGCGTTTGTGAGAGGATGAGGGACAAAGATATCAACTTTATCCATTTCATTTAACATTGTAACTGTGGTTTACAATAATGGTACAAACTTGAAAATCCTGATGAGTCATTTAGAGACATCTAACAACAGCTTTCAAAATTGCCCCATGTGTGGCATCTCTTGTCAATGTCAAGATTTACACACGATTCTCCTCAAATTTCAGCCAGCATCAATTAGACCTTGCACCTTACGCTTCAGAGCCCTACAATGCTCAATGGAACGCCCTGGGGCTTCTCCGTGACAAGCACACGTTGCGTTCGAGTCGTATTCTCGGAGAAATGGAGGTTGATGAACCTTGGCTAGGGTTATGGCTACCATTGAATTATCAAGTAGATATGGGAGCAAGTCAGCATAGGACACTCGAATTGGGGTGAATTCTACAGGCTTTCTCGCTGCAAAATTCATTTCTTGGTTGGTGTTCTTGGTTTGTGCTAAAGGTGGTGTTCGTCATTGAAAGTGCGGTAGACAGACTTTGTGGTTGATTTAAGGATTGCCTTTTGTGGATAACTGGGCGGTGGGTAAGGAGAAGGTTTGTTATTGGCTGAGTAATGACATTGTTGGGTTGGTGGGAAACTTGGCTGTATAGGAATGGCAGTCACAGCATGGGCTTCTCCCTCATTCTCACCCTCTTTATTTGCCCTAGTTTTTTTTTTTTTGCATTTATCAAAGCATGATGATCAGATTTGCCTCTTTTTAGACCCACTTTGATCCTTTCTTCGGTGAAAACCATATCATCAAAGCTTGATGGTGTGTAGCCCACCATCTTTCATAGTAGAATACTGGTAATGTGTCTACTATCATTGTCATCATTTTTTTCTCCGTCATTGAGGTGCCACTTGAGCTGCCAGGTCTCTCCACCTTTGGGCGTATTCTTTTGAAAGATTCGTGCCCCCTTTTTGCACATGTTCTGTAGTTGCATCCTATCCGAAGACATTATACTGACACTGCCTAAGGAAGGCAACCACTAGGTCCTTCCAAGAATGGACTCGGGAAGGTTCCAAGTTAGTGTACCAGGTAACCGCTACCCCAGTAAGACTTTCTTGGAAGGAATGTATCAGCAATTCGTCATCTTTTGCGTATGCCCCCATCTTCCGATAATACATCTTTAGATGGTTCTTGGGGCAAGTAGTCCCCTTGTACTTGTCAAAGTCCAGCACCTTGAACTTGGGAGGGGTGATGATATTGGGTACTAGGAACAACTCTTCTAGGTTAGCAAAGGCATAATCTTCACCTCCTTCAATGGCCCTGAGCCTTTCCTCTAGATGATCCAACTTTCCCATTTCTGCCATAGCATGAGGGTTTTTACTTGTTGTGGAATGCAAGAGGTGTAGCTGGGGGGTGATACTGAGGGCCTTCCGAAGTGTTTTCAAGGGTTATACCACCAACTGCTTGCCCTTCAGTGGCATATCTGAGCCAAGGCTCGAAGTCGGCTAGATTGTGATGGGGAATTTCATGTGTCTCCCCCACGGTTTAGGAGACATGTGCATGATCAGTTTGGGCTTGTTGGCTCTCAATGGGTATAGGAGTGGAGTTATTGACATTCTTATTGGGAGTGTACGCCACATTGGGTGGCGTATAGTTGAGAGGCAAGCCATATGGCGGGAAGGCGTGCTCGTTTTGAATTTTCACATCATAGGGGCCGCCCGTACTTCCCAAATCTTTGCCTACCATATCTGAGGTTAGATGATTCATTTGGTTGATGCCGGATGGGAACGTCGGGTTCACCTTAGCAACAACACTGGTAGCGGCAATTGCAACCGCATTGGCTTCCATTATCTTCTTCACGCTTATCATGGCCTCGATCATTGCGGCCATTTGCTCTTTCATGGCCTCCATGTCGGCCTCCATCTACTCTTGTACCTCTTCCGCTTTACCCATTACTCTAGCTCTAGCACGGGTTTGGTAAGGGCATCGTAAAGCATGTTTTTTTTCTTTTTTTATAACAATGATTAAGTTCTTTTTTTATTTTATTTTTCAAGGATAAAATGTAATGAGCAATGCAACCAATGAAAAGTATGGATGTATGCGAATGATGCATAGTTGAAGTATTGCGAATTTTTACACAGGACATGGGGTTGAATCAATTTAGATTTTCAACATGGTCCATGACATCTTTGCCAAGGTGAAGCTGGAAGTAACAAGGATATCAACAATCCTAAACGTGTTTGGCAGTAGACGAAGCAATGATGTAACACGATCCATCTTTTGCCCCAATTTTTGCAAGATGGTTACTTCCATGCTTCAACTTGACTCGATGAACCTTTTCGTAAACGCACGAGCTTGGTTCAACCCCATAAGGGAATGGCAATTTTGATCGCCAATACTTCAACAACATTTCATAGGGATGAAAGACTCGAGAATACGCATGCTACGCATGGAAAATGTAATTATGAGATTGAGATGCCCGAAGAGACATCCTTTCTTAATTAACCACGCATTAGGTACCATGCTCAATCATTTTGTTTTGTTGTTTGTGTTTTTTTTTTAATTTTAGAAATGAGTTTATGATCCCAACATGGTTGGCTCATGGTACCTAACACATGCAACTAAGAATGTATCATGAATTTTCATGCTTCCCTTTTTTTTTGTTTTTGTTTTGTAGAGGAAAATACAAGGATCATGTATGAGCAAACATGTAGAACAAAAAGTATGTTGAACGCATATGCATGATGATGCAATGACTCATGCAAAATGGGAATGTGATAACGGCAAATGCAGGAACGATATGTTCATTATGATGCTGAAGAGATGTTTATGCAATGCATGATATGAATGCATTTACGGACACGAGAGTCCCGAAAAATTATCTCTTCTTACTTGCACACTTGGGGGTGCAGTGCCCCATGTGTGTAGTTAAGAAGGTGATATGGATCTTCCGGCTTCCCATGACAAAAGAAGAGACCAACATACAATGTGTGTGTGACGACATGATGTAGACGCGCAAAAGCATAACACGGGGATGCATAGAGTACGACAATATCCACAAATAATTACAAACAACAAAGGCGTACATGACATTTAGGTTATATGCATGACAGTGTTTAAAAGGCACGCAACGTGTTCGCTTCGTGCCCCTATTTTAGGGACCTATAGGATAATATCTAGGGGTCTCTAATAACTACTCCCAACGATTCATAGCTCACACGACTCTTTTCTAGAGGTATCATCACTCAAGATTATAAAGAGAGAAAGCTCTAGACGAGGTTTCACTATTATCAAGAAAGTCGGAGACCTAGCATGATCATAGATTCGCCTCCACTCCTTAGATTTCCACGAACTCGGGTATAGGGCCCCTTTTTTTACTCAAACCCGTGGGTGCTTAAAATGCAGTGTAAAAATGTGAAAAGACAACAGTTATTACATTTTACACAGTTCAACAAATGAACACACAAAGTTTCACAATTCCACAATTCCTTAAAATAGGCCTAACTCACAAAAAACAGTCCCCAGAGGAGTCGCCAACTGTCGCAACATGCCCTTTTGCGGGCGAGCGAGGCGAGGCTCATGGGTGCGCTTTCCAAAGGAGGAAAGATGCGCGGAGTCGCCACCAACGTTTATTTTTGGAAAACGTCGGAAAAACCGAAGGAAACCGGTCAAAACGAAAATTCTAAGTTCGGGAGTTGTATTTACGTTTGAGGAAGGTATTAACACCTCTCACGTTTGTCTCAAAGGACAACAGCCTATTTTTAGAATTGTGAAATTGTGTTATCTTACCTTTTATTTCTTTTTTATTTTTGAGGTCGATAAAAGCGGGGCTCTTGCTCCTACGTACCCTCTATCGAAGAGGAAATCAGACCTACGTAGTTCTTCCTTAAGGGTGAATCAAACGATTCTTTTTATTTGGAAGGTGATCATTTTAAGGCGTTGGACCTTAAAAACGATCCTTTTTACTTGGTAAGAAAAACTGAGGTATTGAATCTTAAAATCCTTTTTAGTGATTTTTTTGTGGACGAGCTTGACTTTGCGGGTTGATTTTAGCCTTAGTTTCACTTTAGTTATTAGTCAATTCAATTAAGAACGAGAAATCCCAAAGAGAAACGTCCAATTGATTTTTCCGCTTCATTTTACTAAAAGATATTTTTTGATTATTATATTATTATTTTACCTCTTTTTTTATTTCCAACGTGGTTACGGCACAACCGAACGGTCGGAATTCATTTTAACTAATTAACGGATATTACAAATCAAATGACCGGTGGAAATTTATTTTATTTTTGATTAGGCGAGAAATGACTTAAATAAATGACTGAAGCACGTCAAAAGGGGGTACGGAAAGTAAATGAAATAAGAATAAAAGTACACAAAACAAATGGGGACCACCACGGGTACATAGAATGAATTGAAAAGCTCGATTTGGAAACTTACCCGTTGAAGAACGAAGAACGGATGAAGAACGGTGAATAACGGAGGAAAACCTTTACGGATTTGCTTACGGAAAAATTTCGGAAATGTTACGGAAGCACCTCGGCTTGGATTTTCTTCACAGAAACAATTTTTTTACCCAAAACAGCTGAAATACCTCACCAGGGGGATCCGGCCCCCTTAGAACAGCCCCCTTCAGCCTATTTATAAGAAAAAGGGGGAGGAGGTTCCCACCCAGCTCACCCTGGCGAGCTGGGTTGCTTCCTCCAGAAGCAATCCAGCTTCGAAAAATACTCTGGAAGGTCCAATTTCAAAATTTCAAAATTGCTATTTGCATCCCCCCATTTTGATAAGTTCACCCCCTTTTTTCGTAATTTACGGAAAACTTACAGAAGCCTATAAAACTTGATTTTCTTATTTTTTGCTCTTTCTTCTCACCCATATTAAGTGAAATATGCTTATTTAGGGTTATGAGAATTTTACGGAAGCATAACGGATGCCCCAAAAGCCCCAGAAGCCCATTTTTTAACAAAACGGGGGAGGTGGTTGCCACCTAGCTCGCCCAGGCGAGCTTGGTTGCTTCCACCTTAAGCAAGAAATTTCCCAGAAACCTCTAGAAGGGCCCAGATTCAAAAATTACTATTTGCACCCCCCCATTTTACTAAATACACCCCTTTACTTTTTTTGGTGATTCTTTTTCCGTAACGTTACGAAACTTTACGAATTTCGTAACGATACTTATTTTCTTTCCGTAATGTTACAGAACCTTACAGATCATGTATTTACTCTTTTTTAGCTTTCGAAGAAGTTACGAAAACTCACGGATTGCGTAACAATACTTCCTTTTGGTTTCCGCCACATTACGGAATTTCACGGATCGCGTAACCATGCTTTCTTTTGATTTCTGGCGCATATCGGGACTTCACATATTGCGCAACAAAGGGTGCTAAGTATTTCGAAGCGGTCAATCAAAGGTTGCATGCCATCAAGCAATAGTCCCTGGACGAAATTAGGGTATGACACATACAAAATCATAATACTAAAAAGATAAATTTACATGTGTTCTCACATCTTCCTTTCTTTAACTTCCTTTGTTTTTTGCTGAGATTTTTTTCCTGAGATTTAACTTTATTTTGTTAACACTTTTCTTTAAGGCACAACTACTTAGGATGATCATTTCCACAATGGAGCTCATTTCCATTTTTTTTATCTGCCTTAAGATTTGAACTTTTTAGAAAATAATAAAATAAGAAAGTAAAATTAGAATAAATACTTTACTCTCCGAAACGTCACATTTTAATTTAGACTTTTATTACAATTATTTATTTACGTGTCAAGTATTTAATATTACAAAAACTAAAAATTTAGGTGTGCCTAAAATTTACAAATATATACCTAAAGCTAATATTAACTTGTGTCCAATACTACAAAAGCTAATATTATAATATTACGTGTGCCTTGACTAAAGGGTCATATGTGTATATATATTTATTTGGCTAAAGTATCATGCGTAAAAATATATACCTAATACTACAAAAGCTAATATCACATATATAAAATCGAGGAGTATATACACAACTAAATATATTTTCATACTAACTAAGCCATGGATTTTCGTATGAATTAACTGAAGGTTAGTTTCAACCAAATAATATTTTAAACGCAGGCACGCAGGGTGCACGCACGCAGCTCGCTCGCGGGGACGCGCGCACGCA
>NC_038241.2:16669056-16780702 GCF_000004515.6 Glycine max | reverse complement strand
GAAGAAACGAGAAAAAAAAATGGGAGAATGGGGGGTTTGGGGTTGTGATTTTGCGCCCCGGAAGGGGGGTGTTGTTGGAAGGGGAGTAAAAAAAATGGGTGCTGGGGGGGGTGGAAGGCACACACACGCACACACACACACACACACACACACACACACACACACACACACACACACACACACACACACACACACACACACACACACACACGTATAATATCTAAGAGTATATACAACAACTAAATAAATTTTTCATTTTAACTAACCAAATAAATTTTTCATACTAACTAACTTAAATATATAATATTATTAACAAAATATATAAATACTAACACAATATCTATTAATACTAATTATATAAAATTTATAATATTATTAACATAATATTAACACAATATCTATTAATACTAATTAACCTACTATTTTTATAATATTATTAACAAAATATACAAATTGTATTTACTTTAGAAACACTTACCAGGAATTTATGGAGGATAAGGGCACACACCAAACTTGAAGGAAACACAGCAACCACCAAGGACAAGCTCACAGCAAGAAAGGAAAGCAAGGAAGTACAACACACAGCAAGGAAAAGCTCACACTCAAGAAGAAAGAGAAAGAGAACTCAGCTAGTGCAACCATTACGTTGATGAGCATTTTTTTATAGGTGAAAACGTTCACAAGCAACGTTCAAAATTTAACGTTCACCTCCTCCAAAATAGCCTTTTCAGACTGCAAACCCTAACCTGCAATCCTATACACTGCCATCTTCAGAACTGTGGCATCTTCAGACCTGTGCATGGCGTGAACGTGTCTCACAGGAAGGAATGGCAGCATGCCTTACGTGGCATGCATCTCGCCAATGGGAGCAGCGAGATAGCATGCATATCGCCAGTGGGAGCAGCGAGACAGCTTCCACGTCAGCTGTCTCGCCAACGGCAATGGCGGCACCATCTTCTCTCCACCAGGTAACACGCGTCTCGTTGTTGTGAATGGTGGCATCGTGCCTAGTCAGCATATCTCGCTATTTTGAATGGCGGCATTAGTGCATGTCAACATCTTTCTCGCCATTGCAGATGGCGGAACACCTATGTCGCCAATTCTGCTGGCGGCACCACCGCAGGAACAGACCCGCTCCGTGAATTGTTAGAAAAGGGACCCCTTTACGTAAATAGTTTGTAAAGGGGACCCTCTACAGTAAATTTGCCCTAATATGTTTATGGGCGAAGAGAGAAAGAGTTTTCCTTTGATTAATGAATAGAGTGGCAACTTTCTTGGGGATTTCCTCCCATCATCATGAAGAGAAATCAATATTTGCTTTGGAGATTGGACAAATATCCTTTAATAAGAACATAATGAAACTTTACATCCACAAAGCTCAGAGTATTAGGATATTTTCCAACAACTAAGAAAAGAAAATAATTCAGTAGGGCCTTTAGAAATGCACCTAAAATGCTCTTTCTTTCGATGATGGCTTTGAGCGACCACCAGAGCCCCATCTTACAAACTATTTTTATGGCTTAATTTTGAGACCGGAAGGAACATCAATAACTTTATATCTTCCAAAGAAACTCATCAAACAAATCTCTAATTCCTCAAAATCATGTATTAAATAAAAAGTTAAAGAGTTGATATTTTAAATAGGCTCAAATAATTTTTAGTACCTGTAAAATAGGAGGTTTTATTTTGGTGACTAAACTTTTATTTTATTTTGATACTTGAAATTTTTTTATTTTTGAAATGACTACTTACCATAAGGAAATCTCTGCTAATTAATGATGTGGTTCACGAAAGTTATGTTATCAAGTCCAAATCATTTAAAAATTGTTGACTCACCAATCAAGTCATCCACAACAAATATCTTTTTCAAAAAAATAAAAATTTGTCAGGTATCAACACAAAAATGAAGGATAGGTACACAAATCAAAGCACACCTATTTTATAGATACCAAAATTTTATTTTAAGTCTAAAATAAAAAAATATCATTGTCAATGCACTACACAGACTTGAATGACCATTTTATCAGGACGTAATTATCGCATTTTTTATACATTCAAGAACTAAATCAGAATTTTCATTCTTTTAGAAACTAAATTATCAATGATTTACACATTCCATGATCAAAAGTATCATTTAACTGACAAAATATAAGAAAGAGAGAAAGTAGTGCACAAAAGTTTTTTTTTATAGGCAAAATTGCAAAATTGGTACCCCACTTTATCTCCAATTACGGATTTGATCCCCCTATAATTTAATTCACAAATTTGGTCCCCAAGTTTTATAAATCCTTGCAAAATTGATCATAGAAACCCGATTTGGACGTTGACTGTTAACCTCAGACGTTGACTGCCACGTGTGACTGCCACGTGTCAACGTCTGAGTGGTTCCTTGTAAAGGCTTCATTTTTTGTAGGTAAAATTATACTTTTGGTCCTCCAGTTTTACTCCAATTACGATTTTAGTCCCCCTATAGTTTAATTCACACATTTGGTCCCCCAGTTTTATAAATCCCTTTATAAATTGTTCCTGCAAAATTGGTCTTTTGAATGGATTAGCCACTGGTGCTAGAGACATGGTAGGACTTGATAAATCTCGCACTTCTTTTTCATCGCAAGTTTTTCACTCACTTGAAACCTAGAGAAAAATCACTCTTTGTCTCTCTCCCACTTTCGGAATTGTTCAACTTGGGAAAGTGGCGCATGAATCCCAACCTGGGTCTGAAATTTTCAGATCTCTTACTTTAACAGGTTCTGTAATAACCCCCTCTTTTTTTTTTCTTTTTTTGCTCCCCCATGCGATATTATATGTATATGACTGCTTAAGTAACCTATGTATGACAATGATATTTTTGTTTGAAATTTGAAATATAACTTCTCCAGTAATGAAATTTGGCTGAATTTATAAAGGGATTTATAAAACTGGGGGACCAAATGTGTGAATTAAATTATAAGGGGACCAAAATTGAAATTGGAGTAAAACTAGAAGACCAAAAGTGCAATTTTACCTAAAAAAATGAAGCCTTTACAAGGAACCACTCAGACGTTGACACGTGGCAGTCATACGTGGCATTGACATGTGGCAATCAACGTCTGAGGTTAACGGTCAACGTCCAAATCGGGCTTCCAGGACCAATTTTGCATGAATTTATAAAATTAGGGGACCAAATTTGTGAATTAAATTATAAGGGGACCAAATTCAAAATTGGAGATAAACTTGGGAACCAAAAGTACAATTTTACCTTTTTTATATTGGTTATTTTCACAATTTGAGACTATATTTAGTGCATGACTATCAACCAAAATTTCAACTATTAAGAGATACAAGCAAAAAACCTATTTCCTCATCACCTAAGTGTTCTTTACAATAGTCATTTCAGGAACTTTTCCAAAGTATAAAGAGATATAAACCAAAAGTTATTGTTTGTTTAGGAACAACAATAAATACAAATAGGTATATGTAGTTTTAAATAGAACCTCCTCTAAGACATATATACAATAAGTTTAGAGAATGTTTACTCACTAAACTGAAAACAAATGTGTACATTAACTTCTTCATAGCAAACTATATTGACTATTTATAAACATTGGAAAATGGTCATTAGAGAGAACTTTTATTTCATCATGAGTTGAAGTTATTCCCATTCAACACTAGAAAATAGGAATGTTGGAGCTCATAATGCAACATTAAATGTTATTCTCATTTTGCTAGATAATCAAAATCACAATTATGCTTTCTTTTTTTCTTGCGGTATTGTATTTTAGTAGCCTGTAGGGGGAAGTCTCCATTCCTAAGAAGGGTGCACTAACTTTTCTAAACAGTTATCTTTTCAGCTTCAATTTTTCTGTCAAGCACACTTCTCAATATCACTCCTTATGCAGGAGTAGGACATTTCAATTATTAGGCTCTTTTAAGCTAGACTAAAGACACTTGAAAGCTTGTATGATATCTTTGTTAGACTTTTGATGACGCATTAGGATGCGAAAATAAATGTTAAAGTTGTGTGATGATGAAAGTGTAGTTGGATCCTCTGCTGCGGTTCCAAACTGGGTACTTGGTGGAGATGAACTGCATAATAGAGATGACGAGAGAGTGTGCATGGCGATCACCACAAAGCTATTGATGGATGTTCAAACCTTTGCAACAAGTGCTAAGTAAAAATTAAGACCTAATTTTTCTTATTACTCCTAAATATAACGCTCACCATTAATTGACTTCATTTACTTTTTGTTGTACAATGGTGACAACAAAGTTTGAACCTAAGACATCCAATAAGTGTAGCTAATTAATAGCACACCTTAAGTTTATGGAAAAAGGACCTAAGTTCCATCTCTTAGAATATATTCTTGGAGAGGGACACAAAGTTTTAAGTGTAACTAAACTTTGGACCAATGATTAGTTGCATAACCAACCTAAAAAACCAAAGCTTGTGAAGATACATCAGAATCTCACCAAAGAAACAAAAGCTCTAATTATAGTGGTTATCAAAATAAAGGTTTAAATAGACGTTCTACACACTACTTAACTCGATCTCCCATTAGGGTGACCCATGACCCTAATGGGTTTATTGATTTTGTTTGATACTTTTTGTTAGAAAATATAATGTGACTCATATTATGAATTGATTTGATATTTAATATTATAGTTAATTATTTGATAACGAAGAGTTGTTACAGAATAATAAAGTAATTGTGACAACAACCATAATAAACATTTTATTATTCTTAATAGAGGAACTAGTGAGAGTTATTATGTTTTGGTAAGGAGAAGGATTCACTAATCTTGCCTATAAAATGTGTGTAAAACTTCATTGATTCACACACTTCACCGAAGATAAAGGTAAGAGGATCTCTCTCTATTTCTAAACATTGATATAATATGCATTTTTTACTTATAAGAAAACATATGATAGAGTTTGATAGCAATGACAACAATTAAAAAGTATACTTTTGTGTACGGATTTGCTTATTGAATAATTTATTCTTATTTATATAAAAAATTAAGGTTTTAATTTTCTTACACTTTTTCATAAAAAAAGTTATTTTTTTAAAAAATTCATGTGTTTGTTACAACTTTTCAAAAAATTAAAAAGTTAAAATTATAAAAATTGATTAAAGTTGTAAGATTAACTTCTCACAGAAAAACAAACTCATACTAAGTTGTGTATCTTTAATCTTGACCACTCATTAAACAATTATTGATATATTGAATTGCGACAATAAATCTAGTCCAAACTCAAAAGGTCAATCACACAATATGCATCACTTTAATTTGCACTTATCCACCCCAACAAAGAAAAAGGAAAAAAAAAGTTAAGATTTAAATATTTTTTTAATTTAGTATTTTTTTACTTTTAGTTATTTAGTTATTGTAAAATTATTTTTTTGATTTTAGTGTTTTCAAATTATATTTATTTTATTTTTAGTTATTAAAGTATTTTAAATAATATTTTGAACAATAAAAAATATTATTTAAAATGTTACAAGAACGAAAAATAAAAAATATAATTTTTAAGAATTAAAAAATAATGATTAATAAAAAATAAAAAAGTAAATTATAAGAAATAAAAAGATATTTAAGTCATAAGTTAATATATAAATCTTGGGTATTACTATCTGAGGTGGTGCTCGTCAAAGTTAGCAGTGACGCAAAAGGGTTGTTGTACCGTATCGTTTGTTCTACTTTCTTCCAAACAAAAGTGTCGAGTGACGCAAAAGGAATAAAAAATATAATTTTTAAGAATTAAAAAATAATGATTAATAAAAAATAAAAAAAGTAAATTATAAGAAATAAAAAGATATTTAAGTCATAAGTTAATATATAAATCTTGGGTATTACTATGTGAGGTGGTGCTCCTCAAAGTTAGCAGTGACGCAAAAGGGTTGTTGTACCGTATCGTTTGTTCTACTTTCTTTGTCGAGTGACGCAAAAGGGTTACTGTGCGTATCATTGTAATCACTAATCAGATGCATCCGGTGCCAAATCTAGGAAAAGCAACCTTGAAGTCATCGAGATTTTATAGTCTGACATCTGGAATTTAAATGTCTCAACAAGGGCGTTAGATCCAACAACGTTCCACAATGCTAATGGGAGAATTCAAATTTGGGACCTCTCTCTCATTTCTTCTCCTTTCACGCTTTGAAACAAATAAAGGACACCCGAGATCCCCGTAGAAGCTCTTGTTGGAAAATTTAGATTTCAAATGTCAGATTATAAAACATGGGTGACTTCAAAATGTGAGTTTCACAAATCCATGTTTTCGTTCCTAAGAGCGATAATAAAAACTGCTCGCAGATTGGAACGTAAGCATAACACTTTTTGTTCTTGAGTTTATATGCTTGCTAGCCCTGAAATGCAGGTTGCGAGAGAGGATGGAGTGGAGGATCGCTTTCCCTTAAAGTGATAGGAAGATTGGGATCAACAAGTGACCACAATGTTAATATATTTTTCATTCTTGTTTAGTTACAAATTTTTATTTAGAGTAATGATACATGAACCATTATCCGATCCAGGCATTTATTTTCCTTTCCGTTATCAAGGAGTGCTTATTTTACCCCTCTCCCTAATCTGGATAGTGTTTCACATACAGGGTGTGGCAAAGCAGACTAACCTGCCTAATTCTTTCTAAAGAAGGGCAGGATGAGTTGGCCCATCATGAAAAGTGGGTTGCAAAATACAACTCACCCTGTTTAGATGATGAGAAGATAGAAACAATCAACGTTATGGACAAGTTAGACTCCATGAATTTGTCTAATTTCTAGTAGCATGGTACAATAACTATTATCAACAATGGCATTTATCCACAGGTTAGGCTCTATGAGTTTGTCTTATCTTATGTGTTCTTTCGGGCCTCTTAATGCCAGTATAAATCGTGAATTCGTGATGGTACATTATACCGACATATGAAGCCCATTATTGTTTGGTGGCTTATTTGAGAAGCACTTAAATCCTTAGATAATAATATTTCTAAATGGTCATTTATCTAAACTTCTCACTTTATGCAATCATTTGTTCTTATGATCTTATTCTGAGGACAAAAGTTGAAATCCATAATTAATCTATCTGATATAGAACTTGTTCAAAAAAACATTTATCTGATACAGAACATGTATTTTGTCAGGGGTTTTGTCACTTTGAATAACTGATTGCTGCCCATTTGCAAGGAAAAATGCAACAAACGCTGGTAACTACTACCACGTTAAACACTTTACCATGGTGTATTAGATGGTGTGTCGAGCAAAAGCCACAACAGGTACCTTGTATATTCACTGGTTAATTATTGTTCTTACCTTTTTCTAGAAGCAGGGTAGTGCATGCTTCAATCCATAATGTGTTTACATGAGTCCCGGGAAGAAAAGGAATTAACTAAAAGTTCTCTAAGATGTATCCAGAAGAAAGTATTCTAAAATGTCACTACGTTTTCACTTCTTCATAAAAGCCTAAAAACGTTCGTTTTCAGATTTGGGTCTATTTTTTGAAAATATTTTCTTCTAAATTTAAACAAATATATTTTTACTCTTATTTTTTATTTTCTTTAAAAATAAAAACAAAAAACACTCAAATCAAACGTCATCTAAATTTTTCCTTTTATAAAAAAGAATTAACAACACTTAATTACATATTATGTGATGATGAATCAATGACCTAATAATTTCTCCAATAGTGAATAATGAAGAGTATATTTAAAAGAATGTGTTACTCCCTCTCTCCCATAATATTTGTTGTTATAAGTTTTTTTATAGATATCAAGAAAAGCTAATAAATAGATAAAATATAATAATAATTTTATAAAATTAACTTTCTTATATCATTAGTTCATTACAGGTAGCAGATAGCTAGAGATACAAATACACAATTGCAATATTGCCATAGACGTCCTCCAAACATGTAACTGTATTAGCTTAAAAGCTTATTGAAATTATTTGAAGTGTGACAAACTATAATTCTGAAGTTGATAATGAAAGTGAGATGAGAGGTTCTAGGAGAGACTTTGGGAGAGGGTCGAGAGTAAACACGGGAAGGGGTTGCAATGGAGACAGGGTTGAAAATCTGATAGAGGAAATACTCGATGATTTTGATGAGACTAAACATTGGAAAATCTTCCAGAGATATGGGAAAGTTTGAGGAGTGTATATTGCTTGGAAGAGAAATGTCAGGGGGATAGATACGACTTCATTAGGTTTATTGAGGTAAAATATATTCGTGCTTTGGAGTCGCAGCTTGACCAAATACGCATTAGGGAGACAAAGATGTTGGTCAATATTCCAAGGTACCAGAAGCAACATTGGAGTAAGGCAGAAATAACAGGGAGTGAAATGATACAAAAGCACAAGTGTAAAGAAGAAACATCAGGGAGTGGAAGAGCACAAATTCAACTAGGGAAAAGCTTGGAGGACAAAAACAAGGATGAACAAAAAGGAGGCCATGGAAGAAATGTAGACGGAATTCAATGGAATCAACTTGCTAATAGAAGAAATACTCATGTTAATGAAGGTAGATGGAGGAAAGGCAAACAAAGATGACATGTTAAGCGGAGAAATCAGGGGAAGGAGGAGGAAGAATGGACAGGGATAAGTATTGAGGTTCAGGGGGATAAGAAGGCATGGTTGAAGGAGTGTTTGGTGGGATTCTTAAGTGATCTGAAACTGTTTGAGATCTCATTTGAAGCTAAAATATTTTATGACAGAAGGGAGATAAGATTACAGTACATGGGGAGTGACATGGTATTAATCTTCGAATCTTCAAAAGAAACAGTAACAGATTTGTTCATAGGCGAGGAGGAAATTTGGGGATGATGGAACAAAATATATGTTTCATACAATAGTCAGGTGGTCACCAAAATTGGTGATGGCGAACCGGTTGATTTGGGTTAGATGTACTAAGCTACCTTTACATGCATTGGAGGAGGAGATCTTGGTTAAAGTTGTTCTGAGTTTTGGATCCCTGGTGACTGTGGATCAACACACACAAAGTATGGAAAAAATCTAGTACACATGCAATTACCATTTTCATCCTGTTCGAAACTCAAAATTGATGTGAAGGTGCATACTATTAAAGTCAGTGAGGAGATATTCAAGCAAACCATCTCAGTGCAGGTGTTGGGAGTGGAAATACCAGAAGTCTACCATTGATGGGTCTTCAAATGGCAGTGAGATTGGTGTAGACATCCCTTCGGAGTTTGCTGAGTACGAAGACATGACACATATAGGGTTGGAGGAATTGATCAGAGAAGACAAAGACAGAGCAGACCAGCAAGACAATGAGCGTTGTGTAATAGGGTCACAAACTACAATACAAAAACCAGGGGATATTTCAAAATACCCGTTATGAGGATGTGGTAGTGGGACAAAATAGAAGTTTGATGGCAGAGGTCAGGAATAAGGACAACCTAGGGACTGGTAGGGGGCTAAAGGTACGAGGGTGAGTGACTAGTCATCGCATACACACGAAAATGGAAGTGATGTGGGAGACATAGGGAAATCTATGGCAAGGGGTGATACTTTGGGTTGTGAAAAGGAGATTTTTCAAACAGAAGGAGATATTGAGGTAAATGGGGAAGGGATCAAGGAAAATGGGGAGTCAAACTTTGGTGTTGTGGAGGATATTGAATTAACGAATGGAAACAAACGGGGAAAATAATTTGGCTGGATGCTTTCAACCAGGCCCAAATAAATACAATTGATTGTGCTAATAAAGGTGGGATGGAGTCTGAAAGGAAATATGGGTTGTCTAAAGCCCAATCTTGTATTGAGGGGGAGGGCCACTCTCGTCAGAACCCAATCAAGGAAAGTGCAATTATTTTGAATGAAGTACGGGGTGTTAGTAGTAATACACTTAAGGATTAGGAGCTAGGGGATGCAGTGTCTTGTGGGCCTTCTTATGTAGCTAATACATCATTGTCTACTCTTAATGGGTTAAAGACGGATGAAAATAAAAGCAGGAGGAGGAAGCTTAGATTCAAAATACATTCCCTAAACAATAACATTGCAAATGGAGGGATAAGGAATGGTAAGATACTTGAGTACTAAAAGTGAGGAGGAAGGTGTGACTATCGTATGGGGAGACTGCTCAAAATCCTTGTGTAAGCTATGGTGGGAGAGGAGAAGCTATGTGCAAAAGAATCATGGACATGGAAAATAGAGACAAACATGCAACTTCATCTTCTAGTAGAAGTCAAAATGAAGGGGATATAGCTAGTTTACTATGAAGTTATTATCATTCAACGTGAAAGAGTTGGGGGCAGGGTGAGGAGTAAGGTTGTTAGAAGTTTGGTAGGTAAGGAAGAGTTACAAATGATGTGTCTTCAAGAAACAAAAAATGATGTGATTGAGAAGAAATTTTGTCAAGGGTTGTGGGAGGAAAATGATGTATAGTGGGTCATGAGTCCAACAGTGAATTCAACCGGTGGTTTATTATGTATATAGGGTGCAAATTTTTTTGAATGACCTCATTATTTCATTGGGGAAGGTTTCATTTCTTTACAAGGAAGATGGAAATAGAAGGGGATCGATGTAGTGATGGTTAATGTTTATGCTTCATGTGAAAGAGTAGCAAGAAGAAGATTGTGGGAAGATTTGAAGCTATGGAAAGAAAATTCAGAGATTAAGGAGTGGTGTGTATTGGGAGATTACAATTGTGTAAGAAGGGCGTCAGAGAGACAAGGTGTGCATAGTAGGGATAACAAGGGAGGAGAAATGAGGGAGTTTTTAATTTTATTCATGAAATGGAGTTGGAAGAGGTACCGTGTGCGGGGAAAAGCTTTGCATGGTATCGACCAAATGGTAAAGCAAGGAATAGACTTGATAGAGTTTTGGTCTTAAGGGAGTGGCACAATATGTTGGAAGTTAGCACTCAATATATTCTTAATAGGAACATCTTCGACCATTGTCCTATCTTGTTGAAGAACTTGGTGGTGGATTGGGGGCCTAAACCTTTTAGGATTGTGGATTGGTGGTTGGAAGAGAAAGAATGTGTGGCACTTGTGGAAAGAGAATGGGGTAGCATGGAAGCATATGGGTGGGGAGCGTTTGTTCTAAAGGAAAAAATTAAAAGAAATGAAGAAAAAAAAAATTAAAGAGATGGAGTCTTGAGAATGTGGGGGATCTTCAAAATCAATGTCAAAGACTTGAAAAGGAGATGAATGACTTGGATAGAAAGGAAGAAGCACAAGCACTCAATGAGGAGGAAATAAATGCTAGAAGAGAAAGCAAAGAATTATTTTGGAAGATGGCTTTGCAATATGATTTATTGATGTGGCAAAAATCTAGAGCAAAGTAGATAAAAGAGGGAGATTGTAACTCCAAATATTTCCACCTTGTGGTGAATTGCAGAAAGAGAAAATATCTCATTAGAGGGTTGCATATTGATGGTGTTTGGGTGGAGGAAACCTAGGGTGATGAAAGAATCTTTTTCTATCTAGATTCATTGAAGGAGATTGGGAAAGACCTTTGTTGGATGGAGTTCATTTTAACACGATCTCTCATGGGGATAATAATATGCTTGTTGGATATTTTGATGAAGCGGAAATCAAGGAAGCAATTTGGGATTGTGGAAGTTCAAAGAGTTTGTGGCAGGATAGGTATAACTTCAAATTCATAAAGAAATTTTGGAGTACACTAAAGGGTGATATTATGAGGTTTATGGAGGAGTCTCATACGCATGGTGTATTCCCAAGGGGTAGTAATGTCTTTTTTATTAGCCTTATACGAAAGTCTCAAAGTTCGCCAAGGATTAGAGGATTTTCACCCTATCTCCATGGTAGGCTGCATGTACAAATCATAGCAAAAGCAATAAGAAATAGGCTCTAAAAGGTTCTTAATGGTGCGATTGACAACCGTCAAAGTGCTTTTTTGGGAGGAAGGTCCCTTGTACATAGTGTCTTAGTGGCTAATGAAGTGGTGGATGAGGCAAAAAGGTTGAAGAAGGAATGGATGGTTTTCAAAGTATATTTCGAGAAGGCAAATGATTTCGTATGTTGGAAATTTCTTCTTTACATGCTCCGTAGATTGGATTTTTTTTATAAATGGATAAAATGAATAAATGCTTGTTTGACTTCTAGCTCATGTTTGGTGCTTGTGAATGGTAGTCCATTTAGTGAATTTTATCCTAAGAGAGGACTTAAACAAGGTGATCCATAAAACCTTTTCTCTTCACAATTGTGGGAGAGGGTCTAAGTGGTTTGATGAGGGAGGCAACTTCTAAGAGCCTTTTCAAGGGATTTTGCATGGGGAAGGATAATATTGAAGTCAATCTTTTACAATATGTGAATGACACCATATTTGTTGGTGAAATATCTTGGAGGAATGTAATGACTATCAAGTACATATTGAGAAATTTTAAACTTGTCTTTGGGCTAAAAGTCAATTTTTTGAAAAGTAGATTTGGAGGTATAAGGGTGGAAAATGGGAGGGTAGGGGTTGTTGTGGAGTTCTTCAATTGTAGAATTCTCTCATTTCCTTACACATACTTGGACCTTCCAATTGGAGCTAATCCTAGAAAAGAGCTGACATGGGAGCCTATCATAAAAAAAGGTGAAAAAAAGATTGGCGTCTTAGAAACACAAATACCTATCTTTTTTAGGGAAACTTTGTTTGATAAACTTGGTATTGTCATCCTTACCACTATTCTTTATGTCTTTTTTTTTTAATTCAAAAAATAGTGGCTAGGAAGATCATTAGTTTACAAATAAATTTCTTGTGAGGTGGTGATTTGGAGAGAAAGAGGATAGCTTGGGTGAGTTGGGAAAAGTTATGTAGACCTAAGGATCAAGGAGGCATAGGCATCAAAGATATTGTGTCTTTCAAGGAAGCACTTCTACTAAAATGGAAATGGAATTTCTTTCATCAAAGGGATTCCTTATGGGAAAAATTATTTTTTTCAAAATATGGTGATGGTAGAAATCTTGGGTGGAAAACACTAGTATTAAGTCATCATTATGGTGGAGGGATTTGAATTTGGTTTGCGGAAACATGGTACACAATTTGTGGTACGATGATTGGACTAATTGGAAGATTAGGGATGGAAGTCACACAAATTTTTGGTTAGATAGATGGTTGGGTGGGGAAAGTTTGGCTCACAAGTACCCCGAGGCTATTTGTGAATTCTCAACAACAACAAGAGGTTATATCAAATATGGGTCAAGTAGTGAATGGCAGGTGGAGATGGAATTTGATTTGGAGAAGATCCTGATTTAAGTGGAAGAACCCAATGTTACAAAGTTTTACTCAAGAGGTGGAAAGGATTCACTATGGAGGGAGTGGTAGGGATCACTGGGTTTGGTTGGACTCAAAAGGCATATTTATTGTTGCATCTGCATATTTGTCTCTCTTTGATATAAAGTTTGGTTGCTAACATGATGACAGAGTTAACAAGGTGCGGAGGCTCAAGATTCCAACTAAGGTCCAGTTTTTTGTCTGGAGAATTATCCTAGATAGGTTGTATACAAAATCCAATTTAAGGAGAAGAGGTGTGTAGTTACAAGATGGTAATTATTCCTGCCCGTGGTGTCATGAAGAAACTCTATCATGTATGATTTTCTTGTGTAGGGTGATGACAAAAGTGTTGAATGAATGTTATAAATGGGCAGCTTTATTGACATTATTACTTGAGGAGCCACTCATACACTTTCAAAACCACTACCAAGGAAGCGTCTTCAAGTCTAACGAGGGACTTGGTATGTTGTATGGTGTGCTACGACCTTGTCAATTTGGAATGCTAGAAATGGTTTGATTTTTAGAAACAAGCCATTGATGGTTGACTCGGTAATGCATGACATTCTTTTTAGCATAGCGGACTAGGCTTTCATTATTCCTTCATGCAATGGCAAAGTCAACCAGCTGCATGTCTCTGTTAATCGATTCAGTGTGCAGGTTTATACGGGTTTTGGATCACGTGTTGGTGGAATAGATGGGAGAACATCAATTCTGTGATATTGGAGTTGGTGGACACAGATTTGTGGAAATGCTATTAAATGCTTGGCCTAGAAGGATCTGTTATAAGTTTTGATTGGTGGAGTACAAGAATGATGTTACACGAATTGAGATTCTTTTATATTCATTGGTTATTTCTTATTTGCACACTGGTTGTTGTGTTAATAGGTTATATCCAGTGGGAATATTATATATTATATTTGTTTTATATGTATGAGTTATTGGTACCCCTTGTACATTCCATCAATATATCAATTTTATTTGTTGATAAACAATTATTAGTTCATTAAAATTTTTATTGTCTATCATTAAGGGAGCGTTGGGTAGAGGAAAAGTTTATTCATTCCTGAAAATCATAATTCCTAGGGGGAATTACAAGTCCTAGAAATCATGATTTATGGGAATACTTAAAATATGTTTGATTAAAACTAATATGTTTCTTGAAATTAAAGATTTCAATGTTTAGTTATATTACAATTTTCATGAGTAAATAGGATTTATTTTTACAAAATTATCATTTATTTAAATTACTTTGTTAAATATAATTTTTCACTCAAATCATATAGTACAATTTCAAAAATTGAAGGCACAAATAGCAGGTCATGACAAGATGCAATCACCTAATATATATACAATATACATATACCACTTCACCAAAAAAATTAATGTGAACAAAAGGGAAAGGGAAAGAAACAAAAAAATAATTTATACAAAAGATTGACTAGATAAACAAAATCAGGTTGACACAAAAGTTAGAGGTTTGCACTAACACGATGCAAATTGAAATTTTTGGATAAAAATGAACCTAGTTGGTGCTTATTGGTTTAAGAGAAATAGTAAATAAATAGATTGGAAATAAAATAAAGAATTTATTTGATTTGAAAACAAATAAAAGAAGAAAATAGATTATTATTAAAAATTCCATTTTACCCTTACAAGACAATTTTTCGGGGCCCATAATCACATTTTGGGAACCATTTTGTTGAAAACATAATCGATTATATAGTTAATTGATAATTGATTATATATGTAGGCATAATTGATTATGGGTGACCATGATCAATTATTGTCCAATTTGTTAAAATTTAAAAAACAAAGAACTTTTAGAAAAGATGGATTTTAAAAAAGTGATTTTTTAAGAAACAAATAGGATTTTATTTAAAAAAAAACAAAAAAAAAACTACTATTTTTTTAAGCATACACGATTTAAACAAACACATAAGAAAAGCATAAAACTACATTTTATTAAAAAATATTTTTTAATAAATAAAGGTAAACAAACAAACCCTATGTCACACACATAATGAGAGTTTGTTTAAACTTTAAAATAAGCAATTTTTATATAAGCTCTTTTTAAGAAAGCGATAGGATTTGCTTCTTAAAAAAAAAAGCAGAGAATTGACCTAAGTATGTCTAAAATAGCCTAGCCTTAATTGAGGTCGGCCAAAAATAACCATAGCCTAAGTATGTCTAAAACAGCCTTAGCTGAGGTCTCAAAAAATAATCATAAACGAGATTGACCAAAAATAGTCATGACCGAGAAAATATCCTTAATTGAGGCTAGTCAAGAATAACTCTATTTGAGGTTGGTTGAAAATAATCCTAACCGAGGTTGGCCAAAATTAACCCTAATCGAGGATGGCAAAAAATGGCACCTACTATGGTCGGCCGAAAATAACCCTAGCCAAGGTCAACCGAAAATAATCCTAGTCAAGGTTGGCCAAAAATTAACCCTAGCCAAGGTCGGTCCAAAATAGCTTTGGTTGATGTCAATAAAAAATAATCATAGCTAAGGTTGACCAAAAACAACTTCAGCCAAGGTTGGTCGAAAATAGCTCAGGCCTAGATCGACCAAAAATACCCCTAACGAAGGTCGACCAAAAATAGCCTTGGTTAAGGTCAACCACAAATAATCCTAACGAAGTTTGCCAAAATTATACATAATTGAGATCAGCAAAAAATGGCCTTGACAAAGAAAATAACCTTAGTTAAGGTGGATAACAAATAACTCTAGTCAACATTGGCCAAAAACAACGTCAATCAAATTAAAAATATATATTTTGTAGAGTTGAAAAATCATTTATAAAATAGCTTGACTCATGGATAGTTAAGTGGGGTTGTATGGGTTAGGACCTGGTAGGGCCTCTCATTAGGGGGCCTAAAACCCCCTAGGCTCATAATGTAAGGCCAAGTGGGTTATGTTGAGTCCAAAACCCTTGGTGTGTTAATTATAACAAACCTTTCAAACACAAATCATAAGCCTTCTAAGTTTTTTTTCCTAATGATGAGTTTACTTAAGTGTATTAAAAAAAGACAAGTTCTAAAGAATAACAATTGAAGTAAACTCAAGGCTATCATGAGTCCCTAAAAAAGGATTATTAGCTTGAAAAGTCTAAAGAAGACTCAAAGTATCATTGGTTGTGTACTACAATAAAGAAGTCAACATACTCACTAGATGAAGAGAAAAACTTCAAGCCAAGAGAGGTAATAAGCAACTAAAGGACAAGAAAAATTTTCTAGACATGAAGATTTGTGGAATGAACATGACATGAAGAACAACCTTGCTGCAACACACTCATAATGAAATTTCATCAATAGAATGAGTTCATTATGGACATTGTATTTGAAGTTCCAAAAATTCAATTGAGTTGTTCTTGGTGGCTATGGAATGCTTGAAGAATGTTTTTCAAATTTCATGAACAAGTCATGGTTTGATACAACCTAAATCATGGACAAAATTGAGCTTGAAGTTGCAAACGTTAGTATGCCTAAACAGCTTTATATGTGTACAATAATTTGAAGATTTCTTGAGCTACAAAAGTGCATTTCAAATTATCTTAGTGGTTGTGGAAACCTAAGAGAAATATCTACATCTTTCATGAAGAAGTTGTGTTCTAATAAGGCTAGAATCTTGGAAGAAACTAATCATGAAAATAATGATGTCATTTTGTCCTCACAATATAACACAATTGTAATGCTTTGAAGATTGCTTATGCTATTGTGATCCAAATGAAATGAGACCAGTGCCTGAATGTCAAGGATAGAATTATCTACAACTTTCATGCAGACATAAAAAGCTAGTTTGGCCATTCAAAGGGTCAAAGAAATAAAGAAACAGTAGCAATCATAATATGCTACAACAAGCTCACACCAAAATGTTTGAAATACAAGTCTGTCATGCCATCTCATTAAAGTATTCTTATAAGGAGAGACGGGAACGAAATTTTGAGAGAAAAAAAAGGAGAATGAGGTTTGAAATTTGAAGTCTAATTTCTTAAATGATCAAAGTTCCAAAATGCACACACAAGGTCTCTATTTATAGCCTAAGTGTCACACAAATTTGGAGAAAAATTTGAATTTCTATTCAAATTTCACTTGAATTTGTAGAGCCAAATTTTCACTAATTATGATTAGTGAATTTCAGCTATGATTCAACCCACTAATCCAAGATCAAATCCAAGATTCTCCACTAAGTGTGCTTAGGTGTCATGAGGCATGCAAATCATGAAGAACATGCACAAAGTGTAACTATATGATGTGACAATGGGGTGTATCAAGCAAATGCTCACCTCCCCCTTAGGCTGGTGTCATACCTTAATTTCATTCGGGGACTATCATTTGTTGATCTTTTGATTTTTGTTAGTTGACTTACGATTTTGAACGCTAGTTACAGTGCGAAACAAATGATCATTTAATGTTTTAATCAAGAATGCCAAAGATACGGAAAGAGAGGGGCAAAAGGGTCATTTCAGGGGGTTTTCTGAACCCTGGCTCACCCAGGCTAGCCTCTGGCTTGCCTGGGCCCCCAAATAGCTTATGGGTGAAGTAACTAGCTCGCCTGGGCGTGCAAGGTTACTTTAGGTTGTAGCAACAACTCGCCTGGGTGAGTTGCCATGACCCCTAATGCCATCTTTTGCTATAAATAGGCGTGAGGGAGGCTGAGTAAAGGTTCCAAGGTCCAACATTGAGAGAAATTGAGAGAAATCAGAGAGAAGAAGAAGAAAGAAGATAAAAATGAGGCCAAGGCGCTATCGAATTACGACCGTAATCGACTTCTACATCGTTCTTTGTTCGTTCTTCGTTCGTCATCCGGTTAGTTTTTGTTTTAAGGATTTGAATGCGATCTATGCACCCTTAGGGGTCCTTTTTTGTTTTGTGCATCTTCATCTCCTTCTTCTATCATCAATAATTCCATTTTATTCTTGTAAAGTAAGTTTTAACTGATCATTAGTACTCCAAGTTATCTTTAAAAAAGGTTGAAGGTTAATAAGCAAAACCAAAATAAAACCAACTCATAAACTTCTTCATTTCATTAAATATCGCTTGAGATCATTTCAAGGTCCAATGCCTTAACGATTCTCTCCGCTCTTCATTAAAATCACTTGAGATTGTTTGAAGGTCCAACGCCTTATCGATTCTCTCCGCTTTTCATCAAAACATCACTTGAGGTCGTTTCTGTGGAAGCAATGTCTTCCAAGGTTATTTTGTTGATGCCAATGATGCCAAAGAATCAAGAGTCAAGCAAATTCCAAAGATTCAAGAATGAAGTTTTCAAGAATCAAGTTTCAAGAATAATCAAGATCAAGATTCAACACTCAAGATTCAAGAATCAAGAGAAGAATCAATCAAGATAAGTATTAAAAAAGCTTTTCAAAACATTGAGTAGCACAAGAAGTTTTTCACAAAATCATTACCAAAGAGTTTTACTCTCTGGTAATCGATTACCAGAATGCAGTAATTGATTACCAGTGTTTTTAAAACATTAAGATTTTCAAAATTCAAAATGAAGAGTCACATCTGTTGATGTGTAATCGATTACACCTTAATGGTAATCGATTACCAGTGACTGTTTTCGAAAAATTCATTTCCAAAAGTCACAATTCTTCAAGTGACTTGTTTCTGAAGATTCTTTCAAAAGTCATAACTTTTTAAGTAATTAGTTTTAAAGGAATTTCCAAGAGTTACAAGTTTTGACTTGAGTCATCAAGAAACTATAAATATGTGACCTTGGCATGAAACATTATCTCATTCATATCCATCATCTCTTTCAATCATTCTATCTTTCAATCTATCTTTCAACATCTTCTTTCATATCTTTCAAAACTTTGTTATTTCATCTTCTCTTTATCTTTCTAAAAGTTTTTGTTCAAAACTTTCTCTTACAAGAAAAGTTCTTTGTTCAAAAACTTGTGCTATTCATCTTTTTCATTCCCTTATCCCTTTGCCAAAAAGAATTCGCCAAGGACTAACCGCCTGAATTCTTTTTGTGTCTCTCATCTCCCTTTTCCAAAAGAACGAAGGGCTAACCGCCTGAATTCTTTTGTGTCTCCCTTCTCCCTTGTCAAAGAATTCAAAACGACACAGTCTGAGAATTCTTTTGATTCTTCCCTTTCCCATAAACAAAAGATTTCAAAGGACTAACCGCCTGAGAATTCTTTTGTTTCCCCCTTCACAAAGTTTTGAAGGACTAACCGCCTGAGAACTTTGTCTTAACACATTGGAGGGTACATCCTTTGTGGTACAAGTAGAGGATACATCTGCTTGGGTTGTTGACTGAGAACAAGAGAGGGTACATCTCTTGTGGATCAGTTCTAGTGGAGGGTACATCCACTAGGTTGTTCAAAGAGAATAAGGGAGGGTACATCCCTTGTGGATCTTTGCTTGTAAAGGAATTTTATAAGGTTGAAAAGAAATCTCAAGGACCGCAGGTCGCTTGGGGACTGGATGTAGGCATGGGTTGTTACCGAAACAGTATAAAACTCTTGTGTGTTTGTCTCCTTCTTCCCTACTCTTTTAATTTCCGCTGTGTACTTTAATTCCCGCTTTTACTTTTGGTTAAGTTTCTTTTCTATTCTTTATTTTCTTAACAACATAGTAAAAGCCTAAGAAGGGTAATTTTTAATTAGTAAAGGTCTAGTAATAATTAATTCAACCCCCCCTTCTTAATTATTCTGAGGCCACTTGATCCAATGGTTTCAAGGTCCAATGCCTTAACGATTCTCTCCGTTTTTCAAAGTTGAAAACATTGTTTCAAGGTCCAACACCTTAAACGACTTTTGTTTACAATTAAAATCGATCTTTCATAAAACATAAAATCAATGTAACACATAAACTTTCAGACTTAAAGAACTATATAGGTCTGAATTTCTCATTGCACCTGAGGATACGTAGAAGCAAGGGAAACACCCTTGTCGACCCAAAAAAAATAAAAATATAAAAAGGGAAAATACAAAATTTTGAAGTCATGTTTTGCACACTCGATTAAAGGCTGTCGTTCCTTGTGACGGGTGCGTGGGGTGCTAATACCTTCCCTATGCGTAAACAACTCTCGAACCCTTATTTTCAAAATCCACAAACCTTCTTATTTTTGGTTTTTTCAACATTTTCCTTGAATAAATATTGGTGGCGACTCCATGTGTTTTCTTCATGAGAAGACGCACCATTTTTACCTTTTGCCTCGCCCTCCCGCCGAAGGGTAGGTTGCGACAGTTGGCAACTCCACTAGGGACTTGTTAGAGAGTTAGGCCATTCAGTCAGTGTGCAATGTTTTTATCATGACTTCTTCTTTATTTATGTTTCCTTTTCCCTTTTGTCTTTTGTTTTGTCCATATTTGTATATAACCTTTGCTATGATGTTGTGTTTGGTGTGTGTCTGTCTATCTATTAAATTCATAGTTAGAAATATTTTTCTATACACACATGGCACCTACACGCACACATGTTGAGATATTAGGCCCTATACCCGGGTCTATGTGAGCCATAAGGAGTGGAGGTCGATCTGTGGTCATGCTGGGTCTCCGACTCGCTTCATAACAATGAAGCCTCATCTAGAGTTTTCCTCTTTTGGTGATGCATTGTCACTGATAGTCCCTATCGCCATAATGTATTATCTAAGAGGATGATATCTCTAGAGACTGGTAAGGTTACATGAAAGTACCCTTGGGAGTTATCACTAGAAGTGAACTTTTGGATCTTTGCCATTAGGTTCTTGAATTAGGGGGCACATAGCAAACTCACTCTGGCTTGTTCCTTGATCGCATCATGCATCTCTTCATGGCATCATAATGGACATATCATTCCTGCATTTTCATTTATCATATTCATGCATTACATTTGCATAAGTCATTGCATTATCATGCATCTTCATTTAGCATGTTTTTGTTTTGCCAACTGCATACATTCTATTTTCATTGTTCGCATGTTATGTTCAATCATGCATGATCCTTGCATTTTTCTCTAAAAAAAAAAAAGAAAGAAAAGAATGTTTGATTGTCTGTGTTTCAAATAAAAAAGTACAAACATTCATGTGACCTCATTTTATCATTCTTAAAAGTTTTCTTTTTGAGAGAAAAGTGAGTTATCAAGAACTAGAGTCATTTAACTTAATCTGTCAATTGAAAACCCTTTAAATGTTTCTCGTCCTTGAAAAAAATTCATTTTCAAGAATTTGCACAGTTTCTTTCATTTTTCCTTGCTACAAGGTCATGACAAAAGACAACAATAGATATCTCAGAGCCTTACACTGGGGCAATGAGAGGCACCGTGCATAAGCCTCAAGCAAACCTAGAGGTAGATCCAAAGTTCTTACCCAGTAGGTCGGGAACCCGAAAGGGCGGCCTAAGCAAAAGTTAGGGTTAATAAACAAATAAAAAAAAGAAAAAAGAATTAGGAGCATGTTTACCAGAGGTTTTGTCCCAAAATCCAAACTACAAAAGTATCTAGTTAAGATTTGAAATGACACATGGCCGTGTTTTAACATCCCAAACACTAATTTATCCCTTGCTACCCCCTTTGAGCCAAAGCATATTTGTTTTCTAAAAACAAAAAAAAAAAATAGCAAAAGCAAAATAGAAACCCTAAGAGGGAACCGCCGCTAAACCGGCGGGAAGAGCAATGCAAGGAATACATGCATAAAGTTGGGCAACAATGAAAGGAAAAAGAAAACAAAATCTGCCAAAGGCGAGTGAAGAAAAAAAAAAGAGACAAAGGATCTCCAGATTTTACAAGGAAGGCTCAAAAGGTGCAATAAGGATTAATGTATAAGACAAAAGGAGTAAAGCTCAACTCAAAAGTTGAAATGAATAAAATACAAGCAAGACTCTCAAGGTTCTTACTCAATATAACCCTCAAACACTCTTTGAGCCTCTTTGATCTTTTCTTTCATAGCCCTCTTACCCCTGACCACATTACAAGCCCAATAAAGCCTATGTGGATCAAGGAATGACTGATTTTGCTTTTAAGTTGGGATTCTGGAATGGAACCCATACACGCTTGTGATTGTTGAAATATATATATATATATATATATATAAGAAAAAAAAAGAGAAATCCTCGAGGTTTCGCACTTGCACATTTGAGAATAAAACTCATTCGACCAGGAGCTCGTGGAAAATGCCCAAAGACAATTGTGATAATAGGGTACATTTGATGTTAGTCGCTCATGCAAACTCCTTATGATTCCTTTTGAATCCAAGGGTGGCCTTTGTTGTATAAATTCTTTCGGGATCAGCCCATGTCATCAAGTTTCAGCGGGATTGATAGATCCTTGGCATCACTCTATGACCTTAAATCAGGAAAGTTTCACTTGGTCACATACCAAAGTGTGACAATTCATTGCCATCCTTCAATGGGGCGTACGATCGATCCCAAAGCCTTATGTTTTCTTGCTATGCAGAATAATCGAAGTTTCTAAAAAAGAAAAGGGGAAAACCCTATGATCAATACCCAAAATCTTCAAGTGACTAAATCAAACAAAACATACACTTTGAGGGAGTCCCCAAAGAGATTTGCAAAAGGATAGGATGAAGTCTCATGAGTTATCACGTCTTTCATAAAGAGACAGTCAATCTGTGTTTTCCACAAAAAGAAAAAAAATCAAATCAAAATCAAAATCACAAAAATAGGAAAGAATGTCTTGAGCATTACACAATTTTTCATGATTCAAAACCTTTTGCAGGTTGCATGCATCTGCATCCCAAAATCATGTTCATATTAGGCTATGAGTGCATAGATTTCTCTTTATATACCACTTTCCCAAATCTAATCTTTTGAGTTTAGGATGAGAGGCCCTCTCAAAGAGTCAACCTTTTGTTTTCTCATATGGTTAAGCCCTTTGGACTAGTACCTATTGGCTTCTTTCATAGGACTCAAAGTCCTTGCTTTTATGCTTTCATAGGACTCAAAGTCCTCGCATTTATGCTTTCACAGGACTCAAAGTCCTTGCTATCAAAGTTTTTTTTATCTTCAATGTCTTCTTCCCTTTACATTTCAAAGACTATAAAAGTCTTTTGTCTTGCAGAGACTTCAATGTCTTTTGCCCTTTACATTTCAAAGACTATCAAAGTCTTTTGTCTTGCAAAGACTTCAATGTCTTTTGCCTTTACATTTCAAAGACTATCAAAGACTTTTATCTTGCAGAGACTTCAATGTCTTCTGTCCTTTATATTTCAAAGACTATCAAAGTTTTTTGTCTTGCAGACAGTTCAATGTCTTCTGCCCTTTACATTTCAAAGATTATCAAAGTCTTTTGTCTTGCAGAGAGTTCAATGTCTTCTGCCCTTACATTTCAAAGACTATCAAAGTCTTTTGTCTTGCAGAGACTTCAATGTCTTCTGCCTTTACATTTCAAAGACTACTAAATTCTTTTGTCTTGCAGAGACTTCAATGTCTTTTGCTTTTACAATTCAAAGACTATCAAAGTCCTTTGTCTCGCAGAGACTTCAATGTCTTCTCCCCTTTTCATTTCAAAGACTATCATCAATGTCTTTTGTCAAGACTTCAATGTCTTCTTTACATTTCAAAGACTTTAATGTCTGCAGTCATTTACGCTTTTGAAAGATGACAATGTGTTCACTTACATTTCAAAAGACTTCAATGTCTTCAGTCATTTATGCTTTCAAAAGACAACAATTTCTTTATTTAGATTTCAAAAGACTTCAATGTCTTAAGTCATTTACGCTTTCAAAAGACGACAATGTCTTCATTTACATTTCAAAAGACTTCAAGGTCTTCAGTCATTTACGCTATCAAAAGACCACAATGTCTTCATTTACATTTCAAAGACTTCAATGTCTTCAGTCATTTACGCTTTCAAAAAATGACCATATCTTCATTCACATTTCAAAAGACTTCAATGTCTTCAGTCATTTACGCTTTCAAAAAGTTACAACGTCTTCATTTATATTTCAAAGACTTGAAAGTATTTTGTCTTTTATAGGACTCAATGTCCTTGTTTGTACTTCATAGGATTCGACGTCCTCTATTTCTATGCTTTTTTTTAAAAAAAAAAATGAGGAAGAAAAAAGAAGAAAATAAAAGAAGAACATCAGATGTCTTCTGCTCTACAGAACTTCAATGTCCTCATGTTTTCTCGGTTTCACTTCCTTGGTTTTCGCCAGTTGTCCGGTCGAATAGCAAGATTGCTCGAACGAAATTAGTGTCCTTTCTTTACTTCCCTTTTATTTCCATTAAAAGATAAGTAAAGAGGGGCAAATGTCATACCCTAATTTCGTTCGGGGACTATCGTTTGTTGATCTTTTGATCTTTGTTAGTCGACTTACGGTTTTGAACGTCAGTTACAGTGCGAAACAAATGATCATTCAATGTTTTGATCAAGAATATGAAAGATACCGAAAGGAAGGGGCAAAAAGGTCATTTTAGGGGGTTTTCTGAACCCTAGCTCGCCCAGGCTAGCCTCTGGCTTGCCTGGCCCCCCAAATAGCTTAGTGGTGAAGTAACCAGCTCGCCCGGGCAAGCAAGGTTACTTCAGGTTGAAGCAACAGTTCGCCTGGGCGAGCAAGGTTACATCATTTCCATGAAAAATTTGTCCCTTCGTGTCATGTATGTTATTTTATTAATAATGATAGACAGAAGTTAACAACCGAATATATTTATCGCACTTTTTACACTTTTAGGGACTAAATTTTGTATTTTCATCCTTCAGAAATGCATTTGTTAGCGAATTATACATTGAGGAACAAAAGCGACTATTTACCCTTTTTCTTTAATATTACTTTCGTAAAAGAAGTCTATGTTTCGTGTGGGGTTTGTAGAGAAAGTCTCCAAGAGGAGGGGAAGAAATTTCTTCGAAGGTGGTCTCTCAGTGATACTGTTGTTACTACCTACCGTAGATTCTAGGAGTGTGTGAGAGAGTATTGGACTTTGATGCATATGGAAAGAGCAATAGGGAGGGTTTGTTTATCTTTTTTTTTTTTTGGTTTTCTGAGATTGAAGTTTTTGTGTGCAGCTTTTCAGTTGATTCAAGTTATAGGAACAGACCTGTTCAAAGGGGCTGCCCTTGGAATTACGCTTCAAGAAGGGCCAAAGCAGGTAGCAGGGCTGGTCTCCAAGGCTTTGAAGTTCAGATCCACCCACAGAAACCTCGGATTCGCTATGCAGCGTGCGATTCCAGTGGTGCAAGAAATGAAACGCCTGAACCAGGGATTGGAGCTCCCAGAGGTAGAAACTGCTGGTTGGCTGGAAGATCTGCAAGAGGTCGAAAACATTTTCAACGCACACTCCAATGTCCCCTGGTGACAGTGTTGTTGCTTGTGTTGGAGGCGCTGACCTGGGATGTTTACCAATTAGGATGAGTTGGTCTTGGTAAAAGCTGATCATAAGATCCTTAGGCGGGAAGGGTAGTTAGAGGTTTGTTAGTTAGTTAGGGTTAACAGCAACTAACCACTTGCGGTTAGATATGGTTTCACGAGCATATAAATAAGCTGTAAAACTATAAATGAGATATAGAAAAATATCCATAAGCTTATTCTTTCTTCTCTAGAGTTCTTCTCTTCTTCCCTGAACTCGCGTTCTCCCTCTCTGTGAGTTTCTCAAGCTTCCTTAGGGTCTCGTATATCGCGGGAGGTTCCCTAGCCCTCGAAAGCTAGGTATCATTGGCGCTTTCATTGAGCACGCGATCACAAGTATGGCTGAAGGTACTAGATCAAAAGCTCTATCATCGGAAAAATTGGAGGAATTATTTGCAAAATTTGCAGCGACAGTTGAAGCGAAGATGGAGACCTTATCAGAACGATTAGCACATCTAGAAGCAAACCGATATAATCCACAGCAAGCACAACCTGAGGCGACTTCGTTCCCAGCATCAGGATCACACACAGCACCGCATCGGATGAAGCTCGATGTGCCGAGATTCGATGGCTCCGGCGCCACAGGCTGGATCTTCAAGATAACGCAATTCTTCGAGTATCACACAACACCAGATCATGAAAGACTCACGATCGCATCATCTATATGGAAGGCCAAGCATTAGCATGGTTTCAATGGATGCACCGAAATGGTCAGTTATCATCTTGGATGGCATTTCTTCATGCTCTTCATTCACGATTCGCATCAACCACATATGAAGATCCAACAGGATTACTATGCAAATTGCAGCAGCAAACCACGGTAAATAACTACCTCTCTGAATTTGAAGCTTTAGCAAATCGAATCATTGGATTACCTCCTTCAATGGCCTTGAGTTGCTTCAGTTTGGGCCTTAATCCGGCGATCCGCCGAGAGGTCCAAGTATTGCAACCAATTTCGATGAGTCAAGTAGTGGCATACACCAGGTTACACGAAGAAAAACAAAATGACGCACGAAAGACATTTAGACCCTCGTCAGTGACAGGAGCTTCCTCAAGCTCCCAGCAACCACTATTACCCACGTCGTCCACCAATCCTCCACTATTACCAACACCGGCACGAACAACTTCTTCCAACGTTCCTTTCAAACGACTCACTCCGGAGGAACTAGCCATACGACGAGAGAAGGGACTGTGTTTCCAATGCGACGAAAAGTACTCCAGAGGACATAAGTGTTCCTCTTCCCTTTTCCTAATCATTGTTGAAGATAATGACACGGCGTCGGAGTCCCATGAGCAACAGCTGACCCTACCAGAACTCGTTCCAGACCCACCACCAGCACAGCTAAGCTTTAATGCGTTGTCAGGACAAGTGGTACCTGAAACACTGCGCATGCAGGGATACATTCGCGGGGAACCTGTGAGTATATTGATAGATGGAGGTAGCATGCACAATTTCGTGCATCACAGGGTAGTTATGATGTTGGGGCTAACCACGACTACGACTTCTCCATTAAGGGTCACTGTTGGCAATGGCGATGAGCTCCAATGCCAACAAACTTGTTCCAACGTCGAGGTAACTATTCAACAGCACCCCTTTGTTATAGACTTCAATGTTTTACCTATCTGTGGTGCTGATTTGTTCTTGGGAGTGCAATGGTTGAAAACGTTGGGGCCGGTATTGACGGATTACACCACGCTAACAATGAAATTTATGGCCGCCGGCCACCTTGTGGAGTTACACGGTGAGCATGAACAAGCCTTGGAATCCATATCCTCTTCATAGTTACGTCGCATTTTACACACTGATGGGACCAGCATGATGTTTCACATTCGATTAGAGCCACACTCACTCTCGCAGCAGGAGATTATCCCAATACCTTAGGAGATCGAGGAGTTGATTGACCGATATTCGCAGTTGTTCCAACCATTAGTGGATCTTCCACCCTCGAGGGCCACTGATCACGCCATTAACATCCTACCCGAAGCAACACCCATAAACGTGAGACCGTATAGATACCCCCACTATCAGAAGAAGGAAATCGAAGATCAAATAAGTTCTATGCTGGACAAGGGATTCATACGAACCAATGCCAGTCCATTTTCGTCTCCAGTGTTGTTAGTGAAGAAGAAGGACGGGTCATGGCGGTTTTGTGTCGATTACAGAGCTCTCAACGCCATAACGGTACGAGATAGATTTCCTATACCAACAATAGATGAGTTACTAGACGAGCTGGGTGGAGCACAGTGGTTTTCGAAGCTAGATTTGATGCAAGGGTACCACCAAATTCTGATGAAGGAAGAAGACATCAACAAAACCGCATTCCGAACGCATCAAGGGCATTACGAGTTTAGAGTAATGCCCTTTGGACTGTGTAATGCACCATCTACGTTCCAAGTGACCATGAACCAGCTTTTTCAGCCCTTCCTGTGCAAGTTCATCATCGTCTTCTTCGATGATGTGCTCGTCTATAGCAAGACGATGACAGACCACCTGGTTCACCTGGAAAACACGTTTCAACTCTTGATCTCAGGGAAATTCTCTTTGAAACGTACAAAATGTACTTTTTCTCAGAAATAACTCGAATATTTGGGGCATATGGTCTCCGGAAGAGGCGTAGAACCAGTGCGGAAAAGTTGCACGCGATTCAAGCATGGCCACTACCGCAAACAGTCAAGGCATTGAGAAGCTTTCTAGGTTTGGTGGGTTTTTACAGGAGGTTCATCAAAGGTTACGCTAAGTTGGCAGCACCTCTCTCCCGGTTGCTGTGCAAGGGCCAGTTCCGATGGTCGGAGATGGCTACTGAAGCATTCAACACCTTAAAGAGAGCAGTCTCCACCGCACCAATTCTTGTGCTGCCCAACTTCGACATTCCATTTGTGGTGGAGACAGACGCGTCTGGCACCGGCATAGGGGTGGTCCTCTCTCAGGCAGGCCATCCCATTGCATTCTTCAGCAAGGAGTTTTGCCCCAAACTCCGTGCATCTTCCACCTATATTCGTGAACTTGCAGCCATCACGACGACCGTTAAAAAGTGGCGTCATTACTTGTTAGGCTACCTCTTTGTGATTCTCACTGATCACCAGAGCTTACGGGACCTAATGACTCAGGCAGTGCAGACACCGGAGCGGCATCGGTATCTAATCCGATTGTTGGGATTCGAATACACCATCCAATATTGCCCAGAACGTGAGAATAGGGTGGCGGACGCGTTGTCCAGGGTGGCCAGAGAAGAAGACAAGGCTTCCCTATACTTACTCTCGGTGCCACAATTCCCTTTCATTGCTGACCTTAAGCAAGAACTAGCTACAAACCCGAAATTTCTGACATTGCAGGAGAAAATCCACAAAGACCCAGCCATAGCCTCTGAATATAAAATCGAGAATGGATTGATTCTCCACGAGCAACGCATTTGGCTACCCATGAGATCTTCCGTCATTTCGTTATTAATGGCGGAATTTCACAGCATGCCGATGGGAGGCCACTATGGAATTCAGAAGACACTCTAAAGATTACTGGAAAACTTCACATGGAACTCCATGCGCAGCGATGTTCGTACGTTCGTCGCAGCAGGTGAAACGTGTCAGCTCACGAAATACGACAACCGCAAACCAGCAGGGCTATTGTGCCCCCTCCCGGTACCGTATCGGCCATGGGAAGATTTAAGCATGGACTTCATCGTGGGGTTACCAACGTATAAGGGCCATACATCTATTTTCGTAGTCGTGGATCGCTTTTCGAAGGGGCTACATTTAGGTATGTTACCTACTAAGCACTCTGCAAGGAAGGTAGCAGAGCTGTTTACATCCATGGTCACTCGTCTTCATGGGTTGCCTCGTAGCATCATATCGGACATGGACCCATTGTTCGTGAGTAGATTCTGGAGGGAACTATTTGAATTGAGTGGACCAAGCTTAGGCTCAGTTCGTCGTACCATCCACAAACAGATGGTCAGACAGAGGTTGCGAATCGGATTGTGGAGCAGTACTTACGGGCCTTGGTTCACCGCAAGCCATCGTCGTGGGGGCGATTCCTGTTATAGGTTGAGTGGTCATATAACACCTCATGCCATTCTGGTACGGGGATAACACCGTTTGAGATCATTTACGGCCGAAAACCACCAGCTATCCCTGAGTATTTGGGTGGAACATTGTCAATAGAAACAGTTGATGAGATGCTCAGTCAAGGAGAAGAGGTTTTGAAATTGCTTCGTCGGAAATTGCTCAAAGCACAACAGAAGATGAAACAGACCGCGGATGCGCAAAGACGGCCTCAAGAGTTCAATATCGGGGATTGGGTTTTGGTCAAACTCAGACCACATCGCCAAATCACGACTTCTGAAACATCATACTCGAAGTTGACAAAGAGGTACTATAGGCCGTTTGCGGTGGTGGAGAGGTTGGGCAAGGTTGCGTATCGTCTGAAGCTCCCCACCCACAGTCGCATTCATCCTGTCTTCCATGTCTCATTACTCAAAGCCTTTGTGGGAGATCCCGAGGCGGCAAACGCGGATCCTTTACCTACCATGGTTAGTGACGAACCAGCAGCAGCTCCCTTGATAGTCATTGACTCCAAGCTAGTTCCTTCCGAAGCTGGTCCCAGACGGATGGTGTTGGTGCAGTGGGAAGGCTTACCCCGAGAAGATGCCTCGTGGGAAGATTGGCAACAGCTGAAGGAATGCCACAACCTTGAGGACAAGGTTTTATCTGAAGAATGGGGGAATGATATGAACAAGGAAGATGAAGCCAAGCAATAGAGACGCTCGAGGAGAGTGAAGTAGTTACCCAAGCACTGGGATGTTTACCAGTTAGGATGAGTTGGTCTTGGTAAAAGCTGATCATAAGATCCTTAGGCGGGAAGGGTAGTTAGAGGTTGGTTAGTTAGTTAGGGTTAACAGCAACTAACCACTTGCGGTTAGATATGGTTTCACGAGCATATAAATAAGTTGTAAAACTATGAATGAAATATAGAAAAATATCCAGAAGCTTCTTCTTTCTTCTCTAGAGTTCTTCTCTTCTTCCCTAAGCTCTTCCCTGAACTCGCATTCTCCCTCTCTGTGAGTTTCTCAAGCTTCCTTAGGGTCTCATATATCGCGGGAGGTTCCCTAGCCCTCGAAAGCTAGGTATCACCGGGTCATTTAATGAATAACAAAGCTCACCTAAAGAAACAAAGGTTTGTCATTGTTGTACACTTCATATTGGTGAGACAAAAGTTTGCTATTGTTTTACAATTTACACTTCATATTATATTTCACTGAATGTATGTGCTTATATCGAAACCTCCGCTACTAATTTTATTTGCTTACATTAAATTCAGATGGCAAGTGCTTGCTACAGGGTACCACTTTTACTTGAACCGGTTGGTGGGTTTCTCAAGAGAAAGCGTGTCAAAGTATGGAGACAAAATAAGAAGTTGTCAAAGGTTCTGGGTTGTGATACTAAATCGTTTACCAGTATCAAAAAATATTTGGATGATGTGTTGGAAGATAAGCCCATCATCAAAGAGTGCTTCATGGACTTAGGTTTATTTCCTCAAGACCATAAGATATCTATTGCTGCCCTCGTCGACATTTGGACAGAACGACAGCACAAACCTGATGATGATTTGGACCTAAGACAACTAGATGAAGACCATGCAATGAACGTTGTCTATGACTTAACCGACTGGCATTTGGCTAACATTGTCGTGAGAAGGTATATGCCGAGTACTTATTTTTACACTATAATTATGTATATGGAAAATTATTCATGGAGATGTCAAATGGTAATAGACACCTAGTGAGAGAGATAAGTGAAAAAAGTATAAATTTTATAGGCAGTATGATTTGATATGAAGGGAAAGATAGAAAGAAATGATGGATATTTATTAGGTATTTAAAAGACATGGGTGTTCATGTATCATGATTCTATGTACATTTATCTTACAATCTTGAATTTTGATTTATTTTATATTTTTACTTAAATTTAAAAGTTTTCATCAGCAATGACAATGTCAATCATGGTGGAAGGGACAATGGTGGTGGCGATTATGACAGTCATGGTAGTAGTGGTCACCATGATGATTATGTATTTGAGATATTTTAAATATGGTTATTAAAATCTTTTAGATATTTGATTTTGTTTAAAAAATATTTTAGAGATCAATTAGTTATGTGACATTTTAAGTTGAATTTAAAATATTTTTAATTTAAGTCTTTTATTTTAATCTAACGATTGATGTGAATCATTTTATTCTTTTATTTCTGTGATTGATAAGAAATGAAAATAGTGTTATAACATTTTTCGTAATTCATGCAACTTACTTAATCAATTAAACAAAAATTCGTTGACAATCATTTTTTTTCTCATATAAGATAATTATTATCGTGATAGTCACCATCAATTTGTATATGTAATACTTTATAATTTGTATACCTGTAGGTCACTGAACTCTAGGGACAATCTTGGATAAAAAAAGTGTAATAGTTAAATTTTAGACTTTATGAAAACACAGTTACAATCTTTTTTTTTTCTTTTTTAAAGCATTACAATATCTATTTTTGTATATATAAATTACATTATTCAATCTTAAATGAGATTCTTGCTTCTTTTTTTTCATTCTCTTTTCATTCTTAAATAATTCCCTATTTATATTTTCCTATATTGAGTGTGACTTTCATTCACAATTTTTATCTTACACTCTTTATCTTCATTTTGATTTATTTTTATTTTACATTATAAAAATTAAAACTATAAAATTATTTATAAATTAAAAAGCCTTATAACAATTTATAATATTATCCTTATCGATCTAATCATCTCATTTTTTATTTACTTAAAATGTACTAAATTAATAAAAAATATAACATTTTAAAATTTAATTTTCTCTTATCCATTAGTTAGTATTCACGTTATTCTTTTTATTTTATTTTAATTACAATAAGAAAGTAATTAATAAATTGAAAAGTATTTTTATTCATTGAATGCTTTTATTTAAAATTTTAAGCAAATCATTTTTATATTTTTTAGAAGAATTAATAAAATATGAAAGTTTCTCACCCATTATATGCCTAAAATGCTAGAAAACAAAAAAATAATGCTAATACTAGAAAAATAAATAAAAAATGTTAATATTATAAAAATACCAAACATACTTCTCAAAATTGATTTTATTATTGGAAATAAAAGATATAGGGAAAAAATAGAGAGAACGTAATAGATGTAATAAATGTTGGATAAAGTGGCCTCGAAATAATTAAGAAGGGGGGGTTGAATTAATTATTAATGAGCATTTACTAATTAAAAATCTACCATTCTTAATGTTGCTAGATTTAATTAGGCTTTTACTACTAAGTTAAGAAAGTAAAGAACATGAATTGAAACTTAACCAAAAGTAAAAGCGATAAGTAAAGTGCACAGCGGAAATTAAAGAGTGTAGGGAAGAAGAAGACAAACACAAGAGTTTTATACTGGTTCGGCAACAACCCGTGCCTACATCCAGTCCCCAAGCGACCTGCGGTCTTTGAGATTTCTTTTCAACCTTGTAAAATCCTTTACAAGCAAAGATCCACAAGGAATGTACCCTCCCTTGTTCTCTTTGAATAACCTAGTGGATGTACCCTCCACTAGAACTGATCCACAAGAGATGTACCATCTCTTGTTCTCAGTCACAACAACCCAAGTAGATGTATCCTCTACTTGACCATAAATGATGTACCCTCCAATGTGTTAAGACAAAGTTCTCAGGCGGTTAGTCCTTCGAAACTTTGTGAAGGGGATACAAAAGATATCTCAGGCGGTTAGTCCTTTGAAATCTTTTGTATAAGGGAAAGGGAAGAATCAAAAGAATTCTCAGACTGTGTCGTTTTGAATTCTTTGACAAGGGAGAAGGGAGACACAAAAGAATTCAGGCGGTTAGTCCTTTGTTCTTTTGGAAAAGGGAGAAGAGACACACAAAAAGAATTCAGGCAGTTAGTCCTTGGCGAATTCTTTTTGGCAAAGGGAGAAGAGAATGAAAATGATGAATAACACACTTTTGTTTTCAAGGTTTGGAAAACCAGAAAACTTTAGAAAGACTTTGCAAAGGAAGAAGAAGAAGAAGAAGAAGAAGAAGATGATCAATTGGCAAAAGTTTGTTGTCTAATGAATGAATGTCTAAAATGAAAATCAAAGCCTTGCTTTTATAGACTCTTCAAGTCTGGTCAAGAAAACCATTGGAAGAGTTATAACCTTTAGAAAAATCATGGAAGAGTTACATCTTTTGATTTTTGTTTAAAACTTGTCACTGGTAATTGATTACCAAATCCTTGTAATCGATTACACAAAGCATTTCATGAAAGGATGTGACTCTTCACAATTGAATTTGAATTCCAACGTTCAGATACACTTGTAATCGATTACCTACACCATTTTTAAATCAATTGGAACGTTGTAAATTCAGTTAAAAGCTTTTGAAATCAAACTTTGCCACTGGTAATCGATTACCATTCCTGTAATCGATTACCAGAGAGTAAAAACTCTGGTAACTTAGAAAATTTTGTGAAAACTCTTTTGAAAAACAAAACTGTGCTATGTTTGTTTTTTGAAAAATCTTTTCAATACTTCCCTTGTGAAGTCTTCTTGATTTCTTCTCTTGGAACTTGAATTCATCTTTTCTTGAATCTTGAAATCAAACTTCTCTTGATTCTTGAATTTGTTCTTGATTTAATCTTGAAATCATTCTTTGGGCTTTTTGTCCACATCTATGTCATTATCAAAACTTCTTGAATCAACTTGATTCATCATCATGAAGCTTGCTTCTAGAATAAATAATGTAAAGAGAAGAAATAAGGTGAAAGTGAGAGATGAAAGAAAATGAGTAAATCTATGATGATGATGATACTTAATATTAATAGAAAATGGTTTAGGGCTTTTTCCTTTTTGCATCTAACATTTCCTCATGAATCAAGGAAGGTGCAAGTGACCTAGATGATTACTATTGTGACACCCTCTACCCCAACATACATATTTATATAATATCATACATAAAAATACAGAATTACATAAAATGATTTTATTCAATAAACATAAAGGAGCTCACGTGGGTAAAAGGTTCTCATTCGAGTTAATCACCAAATTAAAAACTTATCAAATAAAGGTATGAAACACACCTCTCTAAGCCGATGTGTGAAGTTCAGGACCCCACTCAACCATGTCCACCCTGATGTGTCACGGTTCCAGATTTTGGTAAGAACATTTGGCGCCCACTGTAGGGCCGCGGTAAAACATACCCCAAGGCCTCTTGTCAATCCTCTCACAACCATCCATGGTTAGCACTTGGTCTGGCCTCAGATACGAGACCCCCCTCACTGACTCCCATCCTCGTCCGACAGCTATGGTAGACACAAACACTCTACAACAACTCCAAAACCCCATCGTGGAGACAGAGTAATGCCACGAGGAAGAGTTGACAAGGCTAAAGGATGACCATGACCAGCTAGAGGCTCATGTCAAACGTCCCCAGGGCGACGAGCAATCCGCTTACACCTTACCTGAAAGCACGTAAGGGGAAACGCACCCCTAACGCATAGGCAACACTGGAAACGACCTAAGTCTCTCCTATATGCACTGTCAAGCAGTACGGATTGTTCATCAGCATCCTTTTGTCAGCTGCATTATGGAGGTAGAAATACCCTTGGGGTGAAAGCCACTCAACCTCGAGCGATATGATGGGACAATAGATCCAGACAAGCATCTGAATGCCTTCCTGACACAAGCGAACCTCTACACCAACTATGACGCAATTTTATGTCGTTTCTTCCCTACATCTCTCAAGTAAGAAGCATTGACCTAGTGCAATGGACTTCCACCTAGGTCCATAGACAGCTTTGACACCCTCATCGAACGATTCAATGCATAATACACCACTAGTAGGTCTCACCACATGACCCCGACCACCTTGGCCAATCTGTGACAGGCAGATGACGAGTTCCTCAGAAAATTCACGGACAGATTTGGGCGCACAACCATCCAGATTCGAAATCTCAATCCCGAGGTATCATTGCATTCCATGCTCCTCGCCTTATGCCGTGGCAAATTTGTAGACAGCCTGTGCAAAAAAACCACCTGATAGCTTGGACGAACTACGCGAACAAGCCAAGGGCTACATTCAGATGGAAGAAATGTCCAAATTTCATAATGAAGTCTGCGAAGCCGAACTAGGTTCGATGTTGTAGAAAGGACACAAAATTTCAAACGGCCTCAACATTTCCTAACTTTTGGGTGGAGCTGGGAAGGGGCCACATTCAAGTGCTCCAACAAAGCACACTGAAAAGCGGTCAAGGGTAGAATGACACTTAGGACCTCTAACTAACATCTATACATGAAGATGAAGGGAGGATGACTAGGCACCACCCTAAAAAATGGGAAGTCATCACTCTCGCAAGCCTAAACGACTAGCTTACAAGAGTCCTCAGGGTTTGCCAGCTTCACCTCGCACTGAAGCCCAGTGACACTTGCTACCAAAGTCAGGCAGGACTTGTACTTCAACACATTATCCCTCACCCACTCATATCCAGCAACGTCCAAGATGGACAACGGTGACCCAACACTCACGCTAGGTCATACGCGGGGAGACAACCTCACAGAAGGAGGGAGGATCATAGTAACTGGGACTGGCTCCCCAAAATCCGTAGAAGGTCATGCCCTTCTGCGAAGGAGAGAAGTGCTCCCACCAGTTCGGCGCGAGGTCCTCACTCTCTCAAAGAAGGAGGACTCACTATAAGAGGCACCTCGGCGAGTATCTTCAAACGAGGAACCGCCTATCGAGATAGCCTCTCGATCCATGATAAGTTGCTCAATCGAGCCCCTAGAATCACTGCCACCTAGCCCAGTGGTAGAATCAGACAGAAAAGAAGACATTGCGGTGGACAATAGTACGTTTGAAAGTTGGAGGAAGAAGAAAGGGAAACCTAAAGCCATAAAGCACAAAAGCAAGCAAGGAAGCAAAAAGACAATGAACAATGACCCAAAATTAAACGTCCACTCCATTTATAGGGGAGATGGACTTTTCGGTAACTGGCGGGAGCTAAAGAGGTGCCCTAAAATTTTGCACCATAACGTTCCCCCACTCACGCATGACCTTTACTCCAATATGTACCCACTCCGCACGTGACATGTATGTATGAGTACTACGCGTGTGCTACATGTGCCTGTTACAGTAGATAGTCGTTACGGGCTATCTTCAATGCACTATCCAATGGTTAGAAAAAGGGTAGAGCTGTCAAATCCAACGACTTACCTTACCTGACACGCCAAAGACATGTCCATCACAAACAACTTGACAGAAGCAACCCAGACAAACCACATCGACTTGCAACTCACACTCGTCAAGGTTGCCACACCTAACCCAAGACAACACTCATCCACACTCAAGGGCTGGACAAACTCGTCACCCTTTGCTTGTCAAGACTACTATCCCAGACATCAGACATACTCCTTCGACGTGGGACAATCTACTTCGACAATAGACAACCTCTTTCGCTCGCAAGCTGGTTCAGAGCTTGGGGGGCTTATGTAGTATCCAGGGCCCACAAAATTTATGTGTCATCCTACTTGACACTTACAGACACGTGTCAACCCTCCACGTCAGCTCTGCTACAGGAGTGCGGACGCCTGACCCTTAGAAGCCGAGCTCCCCAACAAACAGGTTTTCTCTAACCTAACTAATATTCAAATACATTTGAATATCTTATCTATTGACATGTATTAAATTATCTATAACGCCATATTACCTACAAGGTATGATTATTTTCTACCTTTATCTGTAATTCAAATGTTTGTCTCTAACATTATCTCTAAGCTCCCGGGAGTTATCTATAAGTTGAGAATTATCTACATGGCTACAACAAACCCTACAAACAAGGACCAACACCCTCGTTCAGCTAATATAAATATAGGATCCATCGAACAACTCTACACGACTTGCTCATACACTCAGCACACGGCAACAAGCCTGTGCCTTTCTCTCTCTTTCGCTCATACGAGCTCCATTACAACATATACTCGCTTTACTCTCTTTACACATATTCTTATTTGAGCGTCAGAGTCCTTTGTTTTGTAGGTCTCTGCTCCTGTCAAAGGCACCTCTCTAAGCTGACGTGTGAAATTAGGGACCCCACTCAACCATGTCCACCCTAACGTGTCATGGTTCTGAATTTTGGTAAAAACACTTCTGAAGCAACAAATTTTTCTTTCTCGATTCTCTATCCGGCATGAAAAGAATCAAATTGGAATAGGTTTCAGTTACTACCTTTGGCAAATGGCACAATTTGCAACAATTGTCCCTTTATAATTGTAATACAAAAGAGGCTTTTGAAAGTGACAGCATCCCAATTTCGGATAACCTACCAAATCTATTGGAATTGTGGATTGATTATTGCAAATATTTAGTGAAACTGCCTGCTGGATTCTATGATATTACTTCAATCAAAAGGCTTAGTATCACTAGGTGCATGCATTTTATTGCATTGTCTCATGGCATTGGAAACCTCAAGAACTTGGAAACACTGAGACTTAATTCCTGTGCTGCGTTTGAAGAGATACCTGCTTCAACTGGAAAGCTTCTTCAGCTGCGTTTTCTTGATATAACTGGCTGCGTAAGTCTTTACAGTTTACCAGTAGAAATTGGTGACTTGCTTAATCTGGAAAGGCTTCGCATGACTGGCTGCGCATGCAAAATGCTGCCTTCTCAGTTACGAAACTTGAAAATTTAAAGAAGGTAAGAAGTGACGAAGAGACTGCTACAATCTGGGAAGCTTTCAAGACTAGCCTTACTAATCTAAAAATTGAGGAGGCTAACCATCATAGCTTGTTCCTATTTTATGATAATATATGATATGATAATGTGTGTGTTGTCATTGTACTTGTATAATAAATTCAATATATATGCCATTTACAATATGTTCTTGCATTGTTTGTTTGCATTTTGTGGCTTTTTTAAACCTATAGCTGCAGGGGGTGTCTGCCGTAATTTGGAAAGAAGATTTCAGGTCTAGCTAGTCTGCCGAATCTAAAGTATAAGGAGGCTAACGATCATATCTTGTTCTTATTTTATGATATTATGAAATGTTGGTGTCATATTTTCTGTAATAAATTCAATGATTTGTCATTTACACTAGGCTAACGATCATATCTTGTTCTTATTTTATGATATTATGAAATGTTGGTGTCATATTTTCTGTAATAAATTCAATGATTTTCTGTAATAATTCCAGTGCCTTTTATTCTTGTTCTTTCAATACACAAACAAGCAGTATTCTACTCTATATCTGTTTGTATGGGAAATTCAATGATTTGGAACCAGTTTACTCATAAGGGAAATTCAATGATTTGGACCACTTATCAAATATTGTGAACAAAAAGTCTTTAGTTTCACTTCTTAGAGTTGTCATAATTCTCACTTAGTTATCCCTTCATAATATTTTGTATATCTCGAATATTATATTTTTATTGAATAATTAAAAATTGTCAATTTCCTCCTCTAAATTAAATATTGTTCTATCTTTAATATTTTTAAATTTCATTTACGAAATTTTTTTAATGCCCTATTAATTCATAAAATATAAAAAATTCTTCTGATATGTACCATTAAGGGCTTGTATATTAGCTTCCTAAAAGTCTGATGTACACTATAATTTCATTTGGATTAACTTTCAGACATTTTTCAATAGTAACATTTTATTATTAACTTCTAAGATAAGACATTCCAATTTTATTAAGTTTATAGGTGATTATGAATAGTTTAGTAAAAAAAGTAGTAAAACATTGGAATGTATAAAATAATTTTAACTTATATAAAAAGGTGTTTTTTTTTAATTTATTTTTTTTATCTTAGAAATACTTATTCAAGAGTTTATCTGATAAATTAAAACGTGCTGTCAATTTATATTTTTTGTGAAACTTGATAATTATTTGTGAAGTTAGATATTCACAAAATTATGTTTTGGTAATTTAATTCCGAAGAAATTATAATTGGAGGTTTAAATATATTTTTATTTTTTGTAATTTAGTTTTTTTTTTTGTTTTTTATCCATGTAATTTTGGTTTTAGTCCTTGTAAATTATGTTCGTTTTTTTTTTCGTCCTTAAAACATTTTAGATAGTATTTTAAATAGTGAAAAATATTATTTAAATCATATTAAGGACAAAAATAATAAATAAATATTATTTCCAAACACTAAAATAAAAAAATTACAAAAACAAAAAAAAATTAATTCCAATGATTAAAAAGGTATTTAATCCTAAATAAGATATTCAAAAAATTTATAAAATTTAACATCATAAAAATTATTAATTTTATGAAATTACCAAAAGAAATTTAACATTTTATGAATTAATATAGCATTTACAAATTATTAAAACTAATATATTAGTGACAGGAACTAATGGTGATGAAAAATTAATAAAAAATAAAAACCATCATAAAAATAAAATAAAAATTGGCAGGGAATGAAACAAAAATGTGCTAAAATGTAGGAAATTAAACATGTACCTATTTGATGAAAAATTAAGATTAAATGTGACTTTTATTCTTATGTTTTAGTATTTTTTATTTTGATACATTAAGTTTTGATAAAAACATTAAATATAAGTAAAATAATTAATTTTAAATAGTGACAGTTATAATAATTAATTATTTTAAAATTTAAAACATTAATGGAGTATTAACATTTTTCAGCGGAAAAAAAAAATAATTAAAATTAAACTTTCAAAAAATAAGAAACTAAAATGAAACTTTTAATACTCAATGTATCACAATAAAAATTTTGAAAACATAAATGACCAAAATAAATTTTTTAAAATTTAATGTATGAAAATGAAAAAAAAGTTAATAAAGGATGACTGATGTGTCATTATTTTCTCTTATTTCTTAATCCTTTTTGTCACCACACTACTAAAAAAACCTTTTTTTATGACGCGCTTTCTAAGACGGTTATACATAACCGCTTAGAATGTTACATGGTGGCAGTTTTATAATTAAAAAGAATAATTTTTTTTATGACACAGATTCTAAGACGGTTTCACGGAACCGCCTTAGAATGTCCTAGGGAACACAAACGACACCGGGTTTTTATTCAAAAACGTCGTTGCTTTTGTGTGGCATGTGCTTTAATTTCAAATCCATAGCTTCTTCGACTCTTCATTTTCTCCGTCCACTCTTTCCCTCTATTCTTTTTTTTCTCTTCCTAGCTTTTGGGTCTGGAGCTTGATCTCCACTCCATTTGTCGGAGCGGCCGAAAAGCATTCTGCATCGCCGCCGTTGGAACCTCTCTTCCTTTCATATGCGGCATCCTCGTCTTCATGGGAGTCGCCCTTTCTATCACCGTACTCCCTGTGCTTGCACGCACCCTAGCGGGGCTCAAGCTCCTCACCACGCGCATAGGAGAGGTCGCCATGGCCGCAGTGGCGTTCAACGACGTCACCGCGTGGATCCTACTCGCGGCATGAGCTTTGTTGCTTTCTGTGTTCTGGACCTTGTTGATTTTCTGTTATGTTTCGTTTTTAAAGCTGTGGACTTGTGGGTTGAGGCAGAGTTTAGACCCTGCTATTGATCCTTCGCGACAGGTACCAATGTCAAAGCTACTCTCTTTCTATCAAGATTGGTATTGTTTCTTGTTCCCCCATTTTGGATTTTAATTTTTTGTGCCGCCATTCCACCCCCTTTTCGGGTTACTTCTACCAAGATTGGCTTCTCTCTCAGCCAGCCATGCAGGTATTCCTCCCTCTACTCTCAGCCCCAAACGACTCTTCATGTTTTCTCTGCTCCCAAGCTTTAGCTTCACCATACATAAATTCTTTAGTTAATTCTTATTTTCTATTTATTTTCCTGCTTGATTGATGTACTAACCATGCCAATTTTCTACTTATATTATAAAATTGATTTTATTATCTAGAAGTTTCACCTTCTTACCAACCTGCGAACATCATTCCTACTTCTATTTGGATTCATTAAATTTCAATACTGCACGTGAATTCATCAAAAACCTTATGAATATTGTTTTCTGAAGTGGAGTCATTCAATTTTGTTGCAATACTTGGAACAATATACATTTCTTTGGGGATGTGTATTTGTACTAAAGGGTCTGAAACATATGAATATATGAGAAGGTAGTTTTGAAACTGAGTTTTTATAGCAACATTGGTTTTGAGCTTAGATGTGTAATGTGTTTTAGTTTATCACCTAATATATGGTTATTCTTTATCGATAACTTGTTTAGATTCATCATGTGATGGCTACATGTAAATTTTTGTTTCAGGATGTGAAGTCAATGGACAAAACCCAAGGATGAAGATAAGTGATTTATTGCCATATTGGTTCCACATAGCAGAAGGTGTTGTGTGTAATGATGTTGATATGCAATCATTATTTCTGTTGACGGGACCGAACGGTGGTGGGAAATCAAGTTTACTTAGGTCAATTTGTGCTGCTGCACTACTTGGGATATGTGGACTCATGGTTCCTGCAGAATCAGCCCTAATTCCTTATTTTGACTCCATCACGCTTCATATGAAGTCATATGATAGTCCAGTTGATAAGAAGAGTTCCTTTCAGGTTTGCTATTGGCTCATGCTTTTCTCTTATGTTCATCTATAGTAAGATATTATATAATGTTGATTACACCCTAACACATGGCACTAGAGATTGTTCAAAATTGGGGCTAAAGGAAAGAATGAGATCATCGAAAATAACTCAAACTCCATCAAGTACACGAGTGAGTAAGGTAATCTACTTGCTAGTTAAATGTTAAGTATGCAATAGCTAAAGCTTCTACCCAATGGAATTTAGGAATGAAACCTAGATTCAAGGAGGCCCATTCTATTACGGGCAAAAGGAAGCAAACAAAAATTGGGAACACAATCCCAGTATTGAGAAATTTGATTCATGTTGTTATTTTCCATCGCTTTTAGCACAATAATAGGAAGTTGTTATTTATCAAAAAAATGTTATATGAATGTTGCAAATTACTGGCTTAGTTTGCTTGTTATCATGATTTCATTCCTTTATTTTCTTGTCCCAGGTAAAATCTTGGCCTGCCAATTTGAATCTCTGCTCATCAACCAACTTTTTGGTCAAGGCTTCCAACTGAGCAATATAGCTAATGGTAAACATAGGAATTTTGGCACTTCCAACCTGTATACATAACTAGTCTATAGACATTGATATTATCTACCTCAATCGCGTATTTTTGCCTCTTTTAAATGGCTCAAAGACTTCAATCATCGATGTTAAGTTTAGGAAACAATGTCTGCAGCATTTTTGTTAGAATTAGTTGCTGCAGCTGCATTTTAATATTCTAAGAACATTTTAATTTAGTTTTAATATATTTTGTAATGGCTTTTTAATATATTTCTTTTTTATGTGAAACATATTATTGGAACGTGTGTATACTACAGAATCAGAAATCTTACGGATTGAAGAGGCAATTGCAATTCAAGGAAATAGTTCTTTTGAGGAGAGAGCAATTGTACTTTACAAGGTTAGTAGTATATATATATATATATATATATATATAAAGGTTATGTGGTTAGTTTGCTAGAATATTGCTGCTGCAAGTGGGGCCTGGACTTTTGATAATTTATCTCACCGATTTTTTTTGGTTACTCGTTATAAGAGATTGGCTTTCCTATTCAATATAAATATAAAATATAATACATCAAAAGATATATGAACGTCGAACAATGATGACATATGAGAGGAAAATTTTTTTATATGTGAGTGAGAGGTTTACATTTAAATCATATATTTAATTTAATATAAATGATTAAAATTTAATGTTATGTGATTTTTTTAAAAAAAAATATTTGACCTTTTAATATTAATATTAGATCTTACTCATTTATGTATGTTTAGAAGATTCAGATTTAACTCATCTTATTCTCATATTAAAAATATTACTTATAATGTCATTACAAGAGATCATATTATTATTATTATTATTATAACAATTTTTTTTACAGTCGACCAATTATTTATTGAATTTAACTCTATCTATGTTTAATATGTTTTTTAAATTAATTATGATAAAAAGTCAATAAATCTATTATATATGATCATTTGTGATAGTTATTATATGCTATGATATTTTATGTACTAATTATTAAAAAAAATATGCTATGATATTTTATGTAATAAGGAATAAATAATTGAACGTGTTAATGAAATGGAAAGAAAGTAAAAGTCGAGCCGAACTTTTGAGTTAGATAGGAGGGCCTGTTTTACTGGAAGTGACCTTTGCGTGCTCCATTCCTTTATTAATTGTTTCATTATCTTAATTTTCTTTTATTGGTTTTAAGATTTTTTCGGAAGAGTCAAAGACAGAGAGAGGTTAATCTAGTGATTGGTTACTACAATCTTGTATGAGTCAAAAGTGTTTTGTTGAATCCCTATTGGTTGGGACTAGCTAGCATTTAAGTTTGGGGAACTGCCATGTTGTCTAAAAAGAAACACTTCCCCTTTTTTTTCGAATGGAGTCTACAATTTGCTACATAGCTTCATTTTCACCCCTTTTTTTCTTTTGCCAAGTTTTTAATGAGTGGTAGAGAAGTTTAGCTAACTTAACTAAACCATCATCAAAGAATAAATTGATTAGAGCAGGAGGGGTTTAGAGAATAGAGATAACAAGTTAAAAATTAAAATAAATAAAAGGCAAAAGAATATTAATAAAAAGTGAAAATAAAAAAGCTAAAAGAATATAATAATTTATTTTATTGTAATTTGATGACCGTATCAAATCAACCCAATTAAATATTTTATTATATTTTATCTTGTTTGTAAAAATTCAAATATTACATAAACTAAATAATGAAAATAAAAATTTATTTGAATAAATAATTAATTAAAGTTCTTAAGGTATTGGTTCCAAGTGCCATTTTGGTTACTTACTAGAATCAATGTTCCAAGGTATTGGTTCCAAGTGCCAAGTGCCATTTTGGTTCCAAGATTAAGAATTCTTAAGAATTTCATATGACTTCCAGCTTTAGTGTTGTTTTGGTGATTGTCTGTGACTGAGATTAGTAGTCACACTTGTTCCCAAGATTACTCCTTAATCTGTATTTTTAACTGATGCAGGAAAGTAGAATACAAGTATTATCTTACAGAAGAGATGACAAGTGATAGGAACCACTCATCCATCAAAAACTCTAATAATGCCAACACTTTTTGGATGGAATACTGCGCACTCTTTTTGTTAGATGGAATAAAAGGTTGTCTAGCTACTTTCATTGAATTATCTTGCATGTATGAGTTCCTATATATTTACTGCTGATGGGTTTGCATCACAGCCTGATAGTTATTCTTTTAATATTTAGTTATTTTTTTATTGAGGGTGACTATATTCAATTGATCTGTGATTGAATGAGTGCAAATTTTTTTACAGTGTCAATGTATAACTTATTTTTCTTTTTTACTAATACAGTCATCAGCAACCGTCGTAGAAAAGTTTCCCCTTTTTACGTCGTCTTGTACAACGACGGTTAATAACCGATGTAAAATGCGTATTTCAACCGATGTAGAAAGTCATTTTTGTAGTAGTGTCATTTTAATTACTGATTAGCCTGAATTGTCAAATTAATTATGCAGTTTTATCATTTGGGCCTACTTGACTAATTTTGTGTTTTTAATTTAATTTTAGGAGAATGATAAGCAATTGAGTTTGAATCCAGAATTGAGCTTGGACTAGAAGATAGCAGATAATTTTATTTTATCAAATCTTATCTTATCCAAATTTTATTTCATCTAAATTTTATTTCATCCAATCTTATCTTATCTTATCCAGATTTTATTTCATCTAATTTTATTTCATCCAATCTTATCTTATCTTGTCCAGATTTTATTTTATTTATGGGTTTGGATTTAAAACATATTTGTAAGCTTTAGGGTTGAGGACCTATATAACAACACCAAGGTTTTAGTTTAGAGAGTTTTTTTTGGAGAGGAGAATAATTCTAGGATTTTAGAATTCCAGTTTTTACTGTTCATGCGCACTGTTCACGTAGAATAAAATTCGTTTTCTGCAATTTGGTTTCTGCTTCAATCTACAATTTCATTTTCGACTGATTAATGGAAGACTAAGTCTCCAACATTGTTTTCTCTTGAGGATCAAACACAGCTCTCTTTGAGGTTTTGTTATTATTGTTGAATTCTGATTAGTTTTTCCTCTTCACCAATTACTCTGTATTTGTTGCTATTAATCCATGCATGCTTAGTGCTTGATTAATTGTCTCTGCGCTTAATTTACGTTCATGCTTAATGATCAGTTTCGTTCATGATTAATTGGTGTATGTGTTGTTTAATCACATAATGACAGCCTTATGTTAATTTTCGCTTAGTAGTTTAATTTAGGGTTAGATTAAGTGGTTGAACTGATTAAGGATAAATTCTCGTAACTTAGGATAAGATACTTGCTTGTGAATCAAGGGGAAACAACATGTTTTAATTTTGTTATTTTCTAATTCAAATTTGCTTGCTGTTTAATTTACAAAAACAAACAACCCCCCAATTCGTTATGGTTTTATTACTATCTGTTATGAACGTTTGGTTGACCATTGCTCGTTGGAAGACGACCTATGATCACTTCCTAGATACTGCATTTTTAATGTTTATTTGATTCAGGTAGGGCCTCGATCAAATTTGGCGCCGTTGCCGGGGAGCAGTGGGCCAAAGGTTCATAATAGTGTTTAGTTATCTTATTTTGTGTAGCGTTCTGTTTTGCATTTCAGTTGCATCCCCTATTTAGCGACTGTTTTTAGCAACTGATTCAGCGACTGTTTTTTGCGACTGATTCAACGATTGTTTCAACTTTGTGTTTTGTTGTGAACAGTGATTAGCCACTGGGAATTAGCGACTGATTTTGCAATTTAAGTAGCGATTTTTGATTTGATAGTTATAGTTGTTATTTTTGGCTGATTTTTTGTGTGGTAGCTTCTTTTGATCCATATTTTGTGTGAAAAATACCAGGAGCACTTGGTATGACATTATTTGAGAGAGACAAAATTTGGGGAACTTGTTTTTAGCAAAACTTAAAACAACAATAACTTTTGCTCCGGGTATCAGAATGACTATTATTATATATGCATTTGGGGTAGAAAAAAATTTCCCATACTATGAGAATTGACTTTGGCCAGTTGTGGTCTCCCAAACTCCAAAAATCAACCGTTTACTAAGTTTTTTTTTTTTCATGTTTCAAGTATTACTGTCCTATTTTTCTAAACTTTGCTTAGGTAGTTTTCATAGTTAGACTTTGAATTTTTGTTTGAAATTTTTTGTGCTATCTTTTCATGATTTTAGGGTGTTCCTCACAAAATTTCAGCTCATTTTGATATCGTTTGAGTATAGCTGTAGTTTTACCCCCTTGTTAGGTGCTTGTTGAGAAACACATTAATTACTACATATAGTGTGCATCCTGGTCATTCTGTGCATTCTGTTGAGGGTGATTCTGAATATTCTGATTTTGAGCATTCCACTACTAATTTTCATACCGAGAACATGGCTCAACCTCCACCTCGTGAGAGGACTCTTAGGGAGATGGCTGCACCTGATTTCACTTATGAAAGCTTGTGCATTCAATATCCTGATGAGGGTGTTCCATATGTTCTCAAGACTGGACTAATACATTTGCTGCCCAAGTTTCATGGTCTTGCAGGTGAAGATCCTCATAAGCATCTTTAGGAGTTCCATATTGTTTGTTCCACCATGAAGCCCCCTGATGTCCAAAAAGATCATATCTTTCTAAAGGCTTTTCCTCATTATCTGGAGGGAGTGGCAAAAGATTGGCTCTACTACCTTGCTCCCAAGTCCATTTTTAGCTGGGATGACCTTAAGAGGGTGTTCTTGGAGAAATTCTTCCCTACATCTAGGACCACTGCCATCAGAAAAGACATTTCAGGCATCAGGCAACTTAGTGGAGAAAACTTGTATGAGTACTGGGAAAGATTCAAGAAATTATGTGCAAGCTTTCCTCACCACTAGATTTTTGAGCAACTCCTTCTTCAATATTTCTATAAGGGACTTAGCAACATGGAGAGGAGTATGATTGATGTTGCCAATGGTGGAGCTCTTGGTGATATGACCCTTGCTGAGGCTAGGAATTTGATTGAGAAGATGGTTTCCAACTCACAATTCAGTGCAAGAAATTATGCTATTGTCCTTAGAGGAGTCCATGAGGTGGCCACAGATTCATCTTCATCTACTGAAAATAGAAAGCTTGAAGGAAAACTTGATGCCTTGGTCAACCTGATAACTCAGCTTGCCATGAATAAAAAATCTACACCTGTTGCAAGAGTCTGTGATCTATGTTCTTCTGCAGATCACCATTCAGATCTCTGTCCTTCTTTGCAGCAATCTAGAGTCAATGAGCAACCTGAAGCTTATGCTGCAAACATTTATAATAGACCCCATCAGTAGAAAAACCAACAACAACAGAATGATTATGACCTTTCAAGCAACAGATACAATCCAGGTTGGAGGAATCATCTAAATCTGAGATGTGCAAGTCCTCCACAACAACAACAGCCTATCCCTCCTTTCCAGAATGCTGCTGGTCCAAGCAAACCATATGTTCCTCCTCCAATGCAAAAGCAGCAGCAGCAGTCACAACAAAGACAACAAGCAACTGAGGCTCCTCCTCAACCTTCCTTAGAAGAGTTAGTGAGGCAAATGACCATCCAGAATATGCAATTTCAGCAAGAGACAAGAGCCTCCATTCAGAGTCTGACAAATTAGATGGGGCAGATGGCTACTCAGTTAAACCAAGCTCAGTCCCAAAATTTTGACAAATTGCCTTCACAAACTGTGTAGAATCCGAAAAATGTGAGTACCATCACCTTAAGGTCTGACAACCAAATTCAAGTACCTCCATCAGTAGCAGCACCTGCACCTGAACATGTTGTCATATCCTAATTTCGTCCGAGGACCATCCGTTGTTGGGATGCGACCCTCGTTTGACCACTTCGAGGTATTTGGCACCCATCGTTAGACAATTTGTGAAGTTCCAAGACATGCCGGAAGCCAAAAGAAAAGCGTTGTAGCACAATCCGTGAAGTTCCGTGACATGCTGGAAGTTAAAAGGAAGTGTTAGTGCGCAATCCGTAAAGTTCCGTAACATTCCGGAAGGCAAAAAATGGATGATTACGTAATCCGTAAGGTTCCGCAACATTACGAAAAGAAAACAAGTATCGTTACGAAATTCGTAAGTTTCCGTAACTTTACGGAAAAAGAATCACCAAAAAAAGGCAGGAGGTGTATTTAGTAAAAATGGGGGTTCAAATAGCAATCAGACCCACTTAGGCCTTCCAGGATGTTCCTCCAGAAGGCGGTTGCTTCTGGAGGAAGCAACCTAGCTCGCCAGGGCGAGCTGGGTGGCAAGCTCCTCCCCTATTTTCCTATAAATAGGGGGAGGAATGAAGGAGAAAAAGGTTTAGGCCTTCTGGTATTTCGAGATCACTTAAAATTAGTGAGAAAAATTGTTTTCATGAAGAAAATCCAAGCCGAGGCGCTTCCGTAACGTTTCCGTGGGTGATTTCGCGAAGATTTTCAACCGTTCTTCGTCGTTCATTCTTCGTCGTTCTTTGGTCTTTAACCGGCAAGTTCCCGAAATCGAACTTTTCAATTCATTCTATGTACCTTTGGTGGTCCCCATTTGTTTCGCGTACTTTTATTTTCATTTCATTTACTTTCCGTACCCCCTTTTGACGTGCTTTAGTCATTTACTTAAGTCATTTTCTAGCCTAATAAAAAAATAAAATAAATTTCCACCGATCATTTGAATTGTAACATCCGTTAATTTCTGTTAAAATGAAATCCGACCGTCCGGTCATGCCGTAACCACGTTGGAAACCAAAAAGAGGTAAAATAATAATATAATAATAAAAAATATCTTTTAGTAAAATAAATCAAAAAAATCAATCGGACGTTTTTTCTTTGGGATTTCTCTTTCTTAATCGAATCGACTAATAACCAAAGTGAAACTAAGGTTAAAATCAATTCATAAACCAAACTTTTTGTCATCGCCTAAAAAAGCCATTTTCAAAGGTCCAATGCCTTGAAATGGTCTTTTCCGCTTTTATTGGTAAAAATGTAGATTTCTAAAGGCCTAAAATCAATATGTAACTTTGTTACCTCTTTCAAAAATAAAGAAATCATTAATGGTCCAATGCCTTAATGGTTTTCTCACTTTTCAAAAGAATCGAAAGATTGTCTAACGGTCCAACGCCTTAAATGACCTTTCATTCAATAAAAACATATTTTGCAAAAAAGGATAAAAAAGCTTAACCAAAACCCTTTGTTCACAAAAGAACTACGTAGGTCTGATTTTCTCATCACAATTGAGGAATACGTAGGAGCAAAAGGAAACACCCTTGTCGACCACAAAAAGATAAAAATATAAAAAGGCATAAAAAGACATAAGAACGTAAAAAGGGAAGATAACATAAATTGAAGTCATATTTGCACATTTGATTAAAGGCTGCCGTCCCTTGTGACGGGCGTGTGGGGTGCTAATATCTTCCCCATGCGTAAATACAACTCCCGAACCTTTTATTTAAAGTTTGTAGACCATGTCTTTTCCGATTTTTCCGACGTTTTCCTCAAATAAACATTGGTGGCGACTCCGCATGTATTCCTTTCGTGGAACACGCACTCGCGAGTCATGTGTTGCCCTCCCGTCGAAGGGTAGATTGCGATAGTTGGCAACTCCGCTGGGGACTATTTTTTAGAGAGTTAGGCCATTTAATCTTGTGCAATATTTTATCATGACATCCTCCTTTGTTGGTTTCCCTTTATTTTTTATGTTCTTGTATATATAACTCTTTGATGCTTTTAGTGCGTTTTAAAATGTATGCATGAGGTAAATATTTATTCATTTGATGCACACAAACACCAACACTATTTGCACACACGGTGAGTTGAAAAAGGGCCCTATACCCGGGTTCTTGGGAACATAAGGAGTGGAGGTGAATCTGTGATCATGCTAGGTCTCCGACTTGCTTGATTACAGTGAACCCTCATCTAGAGTTTTTCTCTTTGATAACATATTGTTGCTAGTAGTCCCTACTGCTGCAATGTGTCCTTCGAAGGGAATAATACCTCTAGAGACCATCAAGAGAGATATGACCACCTTGGGAATTATCACTAAAAGCCTTGTTAGCTCCCTCCCATATAGGTCCCTTGAATAGGGGCACGAAGCGGACACACTGCGTGCCATTTTTTCACACTACCATGCATAAGTGTCACGTACCCTTTTGCTTATATTTTGTGAATATTGTCATACTGTACACTCCCGTGTTGCGCCTTTCGCATATGCATCATGCACGGATTCTATTTTAGTCCCCTCTCTTTGTCAAACCAATGGAGGGTCCGTACCACCTTCTTAAATACATACATCAGGCACTTTGCTACTTTAAGACGTTGTATCTAAGAAGGAGACAATTTCCCGGGCTCCCGTATTCATAAATTGCATCTGTGTCATATGCATTTCTTCATGCATTCATCCATTCCACCCATGATAGATGTCAGAGTTTTGATTCGCACCAATTTTTGTTCACTTTAGTAAAACGTGGATCAAGTCAAATGCCTTCACTTAAAAAGAGGTTCTATCAAGTCAAGGTCAAGAGCTTAGGGACCACCAGTCTAAAGGAGTTAGGGTAGTTAATGGGTCAGCTCCAGCGGCAAGCTTTTTGCAAAACTTACGGTAAAATCTGGGACTTAGCCATGGTAGAAGTCTCCACAGAGGCCATTGCCTCCCTCACCCAGTATTATGATCAGCCATTGAGGTGCTTCACCTTTGGGGACTTCCAGCTATCACCCATGGTGGAAGAATTTGAAGAGATCCTAGGATGTCCTCTAGGGGGAAGGATACCATACCTCTTCTCAGGGTTCTATCCCTCATTAGCTAGAATTTCTAAGATAGTCCAAATCTCGGCACAGGAATTAGACCACAGGAAGCAAGTCGAAAATGGGGTGGTTGGAATACCGAGAAAATGTTTGGAGGCAAAAGCAAGAATCTTGGGAGGTAAAGGTGAATGGGCCCTGTTCATAGACATTCTCGCACTGTTGATCTTTAGAGGAGTCCTCTTTCCAAATGTGGATGGGTTGGTGGACCTAGCAGCGATTGACGCTTTTCTTGCCTATCATGACCACAAGGAAAGCCCGGTCGTTGCTATGCTAGCCGACCTCTATGACACCTTTGACCGAAGATGTGAGAAGAGCAGTATGAGGATTGTCTGTTGTACTCCCGCTCTTTATCTATGGTTGGTTTCACACCTTTTTCGCCAAGAGGTGAGGCATGCCTGCCCGTTAGAAAGCCATCGTTCATGCACAGAGAAAAGAAGGGCGAATTGGGACCAACTCTTAGCAAACAGAGAAGAAGCATCTGTCAACTGGTTCCCTCGATGGAAAGAAGGAAGAACTGGAGTTCTTATCTCGTGCAGAGGATTTCCGAATGTTCCCTTGATGGGGACAAGGGGTTGCATCAATTACAATCCCGTTCTTGCGATAAGGCAACTTGGCTACCCGATGAGAGGGGCACCACTAGAGGAAGAGCTCGCACCTGTCATTTCACGAGGGTTCAGTGAGACCAACGTGGAGACGCTTCGGAAGGTCCGCAAAGCATGGGAAGTGGTACAAAAGAAGGACAAAGAGCTCAGAGGCAGTAACAATGGGCCCATTGGTGGCTACCGTGAGTGATTGAAAGCCCACGTGCAAGGTTTGGATTGGCTTCCAAGTTTGAGAACCGCTAAAAGAGAGGAAGTTAAGGCACCGGAGGAAGACGAAGAGGTGCAGGTCCTTTGGGCGGAACTCGAGCAAGCCCAAACAGTTAAAGAAAGGTTCAAATCAACAGCTCTAAAAATCCGAAAGGAGACTGCCGAACTGAGAGATATAAATACAGCTACCTCCAAGGCTTTGGAACAAGAGACCAAGATGGCTTGTAGGGAAGAACACGGCCAGAACAAATTCCGAGGGGCTCTGTGGGACAGAAAAAGCGAGCTTAAACTCTGAAGAGAGGAAAGGGACCAATCACGAGTAGACAGTTTGATCTTGAAAGATGAATTGAAGGCTTGCTCGAGGTCCAAAAGAAGTTTGTCTCAGCGGTTATGCGAGACAGAGACCAGCATGTTAGCTATCATCACTAAGTACCAAGAAGAACTAAATCTAGCTACGGCCCATGAGCATAGAGTGGCGGACGAGTATGCCCAAGTGTACACGGAAAAGGAGGCTAGAGGAAGGGTGATCGACTCGCTACATCAAGAGGAAACGATGTGGATGGACCGATTTGCCCTTACCTTGAACAGGAGTCAAGAGCTTCCCCGACTACTAGCCAAGGCCAAGGCAATGGCGGACACCTACTCCGCCCCCAAGGAGATCTACGGACTTCTCAGCTATTGTCAGCATATGATAGACTTAATGGCCCATATAATCAGAAACCGCTAGGAAGTTTGTGTTGTCACTCAGATCTTGACTAGTTATAAACTTTCTGAATAAAATGAGTTTATCCCATGTTTTTACTCCAAAGATCAGTGTGAATCAAGTCACTCCCGCATTTTATCTCTAGCATGCATTCATATCATGCATCGCATAAGCATTTCTTCATGGCATCATAATGGACATATCGTTCCTGCGTTTGTCCGTTATCATATTCCAACATCACATTTTGCATGAGTCATTGCATCATCATGCATATGCGTTCAACATACTTTTTGTTCTACAAATTGCATACCTTTTGTTTTCATGTTCACTCATGCATGATCCTTGCATTTTCCTCTACAAAACAAAAACAAAAAGGGAAGCATGAAAATTCATGATGCATTCTTGGTTGCATATATTTGGTACCATGAGCCCACCATGTTGGGATCATAAATCCGTTTCACTTAAAAAAAAAATGAGCGAACATGGTACCTAATGCATGGTTAACTAGGAAATGTGTTTCTTCGGGCATCTCAATTTCATAATTACATTTTCCATGCATAGCTTAAAGTATGCCCGAGTCATTCATCCCTATGAAAGGTTGTTGAAGTATTGGCGATCATAATTGCCATTCCTTGGATTATAGGGTTGAATTAAGCTCATGCTTTTTCGAAAAAGTTCATCAAGTCAAGTTGAAGTATGAAAGTAACCATCTTGCAAAAATTGGGGCAAAAGATGAATCGAGTTACATCGCTGTTTCGTCTACTGCCAAACACATTTAGGACTGTTGATGTCCTTGTTACTTCCAGTTTCACCTTGATGTCATGGACCATGTTGAAAATCTAAATTGATTCAACCTCATGTCCTGCATAAAAATTCGCAATACTTCAACTGTGCATCATTCACATACATCCATGCTTTTCATTGGTTGCATTGTTCATTACATTCTTTCCTTGAAAAAAGAAAAATGAACTTAATCATTGTTATCAAAAAGAAAAGAACACGCTTTACGGTGCCCTTACCGAACCTGTGCTAGAGCTAGAGTAATGGGTGACATAGAGGAGGTGCAAGAGCAGATGAAGGCCGACATGGAGGCCATGAAAGAGCAAATGGCCACAATGATGGAGACCATGATGAGCATGAAGTAGATAATGGAAGCCAATGTGGTTGCAGTTGCCGCTACCAGGGCTATTGCTAAGGAGAACCCGACGCCCCCTTCTGATATCAACCAAATGAATCATCGAACCTCAGATATGGTGGGCAAAGATTTGGGAAGTACGGACGACCCCATGATGTGCAAATTCAAAACGAGCACGCCTTTCCGCCATATGACTTGCCTCCCAACTATACACCACCCAATGTGGCATACACTCCCAATAAGAATGTCAATAACTCCACTTCTATACCCATTGAGAGCCAACAACCCCAAACTGATCATGCACGTGTCTCTTAAACCGTGGGGGAGACACATGAAATTCCCCACCACAATCTAGCCGGCGTCGAGCCTTGGCTCGGATATGCCACTGAAGGGCAAGCAGTTGGTGGTATACCCCTGTAAAACACTTTAGAGGGCCCTCAGTATTACCCCCAACTACACCTCTTGCATTCCACAACAACTAAAAACCCTCATGCTATGGCAGAAATGGGAAAGTTGGATCATCTAGAGGAAAGGCTCAGGGCCATTGAAGGAGGTGAAGATTATGCCTTTGCTAACCTAGGAGAATTGTTTCTAGTACCCAATATCATCACCCTTCCCAATTTCAAGGTGCTGGACTTTGACAAGTACAAGGGGACTACTTGCCGCAAGAACCATCTAAAGATGTATTGTCAAAAAATGGGGGCATACGCAAAAGATGAGGAATTGCTGATACATTTCTTCCAAGAAAATATTACTGGGGTGGCTGTTACCTGGTACGCTAACTTGGAACCTTCCCGAGTCCATTCTTGGAAGGACCTAATGGTTGCCTTCGTTAGGCAGTATCAGTAAAATTTTGATATGGTTCCGGATAGGATGCAACTACAGAACATGTGCAAAAAGGGGCTCGGATCTTTCAAAGAATACACCCAAAGGTGGAGGGATCTGGCAGCCCAAGTGGTTCCCTCAATGATGGAGAAAGAAATGATAACAATGATAGTAGACACATTACCAGTGTTCTATTATGAAAAATGGTGGGTTACACACCTTCGAGCTTTGCGGATTTGGTCTTCGCTGGCGAAATGATCGAAGTAGGTCTAAAAAGAGGCAAATCTGATCATCATGCTTTGATAAATGAGAAAACTGGGGCAAATGAAGAGGGTGAGAATGAAGGAGAAACCCATGCTGCGACTGCCATTCCTACATGGCCAAGTTTCCCACCAATCCGACAATGTCATTACTCAGCCAATAACAACCATTCTCCTTATCCACCACCCAATTATCCACAAAGGACATCCTTAAATCAACCACAAAACCCATCTACCACACAACCAATGCCCAAACACCACCCTTAGCGAAAACCAAAAAGGAATTTTGCGGCAAAAAAGCCTGTAGGATTCACCCCAAATTTCGGTGTCCTATGCTAACTTGCTCCATTATCTACTTGATACTGCAATGGTAGCCATAACCCCTGCTAGGATTCCTCAACCTCCATTTTTCCGAGGATACGACTCGAACGCAATGTGTGCTTATCATGGAGGAGCCCCGGGGTATTCCATTGAGCATTGTATGACCCTGAAGCGTAAGGTGCAAAGTCTAATTGATGCGGGCTGGCTGAAATTTGAGGAGAATCGCGTATGAGTCCTGACATTGACAAGCGACACCACACATGGGGCAATTTTGAAGGCTGTTGTTAGGTGTCTCTAATGACTCATCAGGATTTCCAAGTTTATGCCATTATTGTAAACCACAGTTACAATGCTAAAATGGATGAATTGGACATCCTTGTATCTCTCATCCATTCACAAACACATCTTTGCTTATTCAACTTCCATCGGAATGTGAGTGTAAGCCACTGGTTTGTTTGCTCAAAGTGACCTGCGCTCCTGAGTGTTGACTTCCAAGACCGTTCAATCAGAGATTACTCGTCTTGCGCGTAGGTGGGGGTGCCATAAAACAAAAAGTAAAGCAAAAATAAGTTTCAAAATAAAAAAAAAGCATTTGATTGACTGTGTTTTCAAGTAAAAATATAGACATTCATGTGACCTCATTTTATCATTCCGGAAAGTTTGTCTTTTTAAAGAGAAGTGAGTTATCAAGAATAGGATGTGGGACAAATGGCCTCAGTTATCTTAAGAAGGGGGGGTTGAATTAAGATACAAAGACTATTCCCCAATTAAACTTTCACTCTCTCTTTTTGGATTAACAATGCACCCTTAACATGAATTACTCAAAAGACAATTCAAAATAAACTTCTTTAAAGCAAAAGATGGATAACAATAAATAAAAGAAGTTTAAGTGAAGAGAGGAATGCAAACTTGATTTATATTGGTTCGGCCACTTCCCGTGCCTACTCCAGTCCTCAAGCAACCCACTTGAGATTTTCGACTCTCTTTGTTAAACTCCTTCTACAAAGTCTGAACCACACAGGGACAACCCTACCCTTGTGTTCAAGAATCCTCTACAACAAGAGACCCACAGTCTCTTAATCCCTTTTCAGAAATAAGAAGAGGAGAAGAAGAAATCTCTCTTAAAAGAGATAGATTGTACAATGAAGATCAATCAAAATTCCTTATTGAATATGCAAGTGGTTTGACCAAGGAATCTTTTTGAGAGTATAAGATAGTTCAGTTCAGAAAAACTCTTAATCTTTTGAGAGGATAAAACTTTTTGGGCAATGAAAACTCTCTTTAAATTCGTGTTTCCAAGTCACCTTTGATGGCCATTCGTAAATCATTTGAATAGATGTGACTCTTGGAAGTTATTTTTTGAAAATCTCCTCTGGTAATCGATTACAAAGACTTGTGTAATCGATTACAGGCTTTAAAATTTGAATTAAAACGTTCAATAAACTGCTGGTAATCAATTACCATCCATGTGTAATCGATTACACATTATAAATTTTGAATTAATTGGTCTGTGTCGTCCCGACATAGGTAGGTATGCATTATTTCCAACTAATTTCTAATGCCATCTACTATTTGCTGGGGTTGTGCCCACAAGACACCCAGTGGACCCGGAGAAGTCCAACAGGGCCCTGGGGTTTCCAGCTCTGGTTACGGGGCTCTATCAGTCCTACAGGGTGCCCGTACTCCCTGACAAGGTCATGCCATCGCGATATAGGTAAGTATGCATATGGTTCCAACTGATTTCTGATTGCAGGGATCGCGCCCGCAGGACACCCCGTGGACCCAAAGAAGTCCAACAGGGTCCTGGGGTTTCCAACTCTTATTACGGGCCTCTGTCAGTTCTACGGAGTGCCCGTCACCCCCAGCAAGGTCATTAGGCCTCCTACTAACCGAGCTTTCATCAAGAAGTATTGCGCCCCCAGGCAGGCAGAGGGCGAGACACCACAACAGCCTGGGGATGGCTAGCAACAGGCAACAAATGCACCGCCGCCACCTCCAGAGCCCCTCTGCTCATCCACAAAAAGGTTAGAGTATTGCCTACGACACATGACCGACAAATAGGCGACCAAGTCCAAGGCCAAAGGTAAGCAAAGTACTAGGTCCGTGACCGACAAGTCATAAGGCGTCCAGCTCAAGACGTTAAAGAAGCGCTACTAGGAGGCAACCTAGTACCTTTTAAATCTCTGCTTGTTATTTGATCACCTTTGTTTCTCAAGTCATAGTAGGACACACCTAGTTGCTCAGGATCTTGGGAATTTAAATAAAACAAGCACAAGCTCGGAAGGTAGTCATACCTCACAAAATATATATATATATATATATATATATATATATATATATATATATATGCATGTTTAGGTAGAAAGATACCTTGGATATGTATGTATGTAACAAAAAAATACTTCACAAAATATATATATGTATGTTTAGGTAGCAAGATACCTTGGATGTGCACGTATATAGCAAAAATATCTCACAAAACATATATATGTATGTTTAGGTAGCAAGATACCTTGGATATGCATGTATATAGCAAAAATACCTCACAAAACATATATATGTATGTTTAGGTAGCAAGATACCTTGGATATGCATGTATATAACAAAAATACCTCACAAAAATATACACATGTTTAGGTAGCGAAATACCTCATGAAAAAAAAAACAAACAAGGAAAAGAAATAAACACATGATAAAAAGGAAAAGAGAAAAAAGAAAAATAAGTTGTCTAGCTGAAAAACCAACATGCTTTTGAGAAGAGATAACTTCCAGCTTTTCTTTGAAAAAAAAAAAGAAAAAAAAATTCACTGATCATAACCGGTTTTTGAAAAAAAATGTGTGTACACATTTGAAGGGTAAATGCTGTGAAAGTTTTTCGGAACACCCAAGATAGACTCGGATGAATGCACAAATTGATAAAAGAACATATTTTGGAAACACTGGGTTGACTAAGATAGAGAAAAAGAATTATGAGCCCTAGCATCACATGACCAAAATTTTTTCGACACTTGAGTGTCCGCATAGGTGCATGCATGACTAGTTTTGCATACAATTTCCAAATCATCATTGTTGCATTTGTGTCATGGAAATAATGTGGGACATCCCCTTTTATCCTTGAACTAAACCAAACCCTGACATATATCATGTCTAGTCGTGCTACAAGCCTTGAGCCAAAATCCCAACTTACCATAAACCTTGACCCAGGGTTAGAATATCAATCCTTGCCCTCGGAAGAAAACACAAAAAGAAGGAAAATCTCCAATCAAAGAAAGGGAGAAAGCAAAAAAGGAAAGAAAATTCCCAATTAAAAGAGGGAGAGAAAGCAGAAAAAAAAAAAAGAAAGAAAATCCCCGATCAAAGATCGGAAGAAAATAGAAGAAACATGCAGAAAGGTCTTTGGACCAGACAATATCTGAACAATATAGAATTGTCACCAAGAAAACAAAAAAAGAAAGGAAACCACGACCTAAAGTGGCCCTCTCCCTTTGATTACCAACCAAAATCCTGTGCGTCGGTGACTTATTCGCCTCGCGCTAAACAAAAACAGAAAAGGAAAAGGCCAAAAACATTCAAAGCCAAAATTCCCACAAAAAAACACCATTCCCAAGAAAAAGTCCTACTGATCCATGATCACGCATGTAATCTTTGATTTGATAAGAAATGATTTGCAAGATCAAGTCATGGCATATCTATGGTTAGGAATTAGGACGAAACACTTACCTGTGTGAGATTAATACACTTTGAGTGATTTTCATCTATTTTTGTTGAACCTAGTGTTTCCTCTAAATGGTCATTTAGAAACAAAATGCTAAACATCCAAAATCTCATTTGTGGTTATGAGAAGATTTCATCAGCATACTCCCCTTCCCCGGTAGACACATTGTTTTTCATCCGAAATACATATGTTGCTCTAATTGGTTGGAAGTTTTGTCTCTTTACTAACGCGTGTTCGCATTTTAGTGAAGAAAACACCGAGACTATTTTAGTCTCACAAGTTATCCAGAACTACGTAGGTCTGAGTTCCCTATTGAGGATACGTAGGAGCAAGAGCCTCGCTTTTACTGGCCGCCCCACAATTTCTATCATACTGACCCTGGAGTCACGTGACATGCGGAGATACCCAAGTGGTTATCCGTTTAAATTTTCTTTTGCTATCTCTAAGTCTCAAAGCATGATAGCACGCAGAGACTAAAGTCATCTTCTGCGCCTTTTGTCATCCAGAGGCGGCGGGCCCGATGACATGCGGGGATACCCAGGTGGTTAACCGCACTTTTGCTATCTCTAAGTCTCAAAGCATGATAGCACGCAGAGACTAACGTCGTCTTCTGCGCCTTTTGTCATCCAGAGGCGGCGAGCCCGATGACATGCAGGGATACCCAGGTGGTTAACCGCACTTTTGCTATCTCTAAGTCTCAAAGCATGATAGCACGTAGAGACTAACATCGTCTTCTGTGCCTTTTGTCATCTAGAGGCGGCGGGCCCGATGACATGCGGGGATACCCAGGTGGTTAACCGCACTTTTGCTATCTCTAAGACTCAAAGCATGATAGCACGCAGAGACTAAGGTCGTCTTCTGCGTCTTTTGTCATCCAGAGGTGGCGGGCCCGATGACATGCAGAGATACCCAAGTGGTTATCCGCACTTTTGCTATCTCTAAGACTCAAAGCATGATAGCACGCAGAGACTAACGTCGTCTTCTATGCCTTTTGTCATCCAGAGGCGGCGGGCCCGATGACATGCGGCATACCCAGGTGGTTAACCGCACTTTTGCTATCTCTAAGACTCAAAGCATGATAGCACTCAGAGACTAACGTCGTCTTCTATGCCTTTTGTCATCCAGAGGCGGCGGGCCCGATGACATGCGGGATACCCAGGTGGTTAACCGCACTTTTGCTATCTCTAAGACTCAAAGCATGATAGCACGCAGAGACTAACGTCATCTTCTACACCTTTTGTCATCCAGAGGCGGCAGGCCCGATGACATGCAGAGATACCCAAGTGGTTATCCACACTTTTGCTATCTCTAAGACTCAAAGCATGATAGCACGCAGAGACTAACGTCGTCTTCTACGCCTTTTGTCATCCAGAGGCGGCGGGCCCGATGACATGTGGGGATACCCAGGTGGTTAACCGCACTTTTGCTATCTCTAAGACTCAAAGCATGATAGCGCGCAGAGACTAACGTCGTCTTCTGCGCCTTTTGTCATCCAGAGTCGGCGGGCCCGATGACATGCAAGGATATCCAGGTGGTAAACCGCACTTTTGCTATCTCTAAGTCTCAAAGCATGATAGCACGCAGAGACTAACATCGTCTTCTGCGCCTTTTGTCATCCAGAGGCGGCGGGCTTGATGACATGCGGAGATACCCAAGTGGTTATCCGCACTTTTGCTATCTCTAAGACTCAAAGCATGATAGCACGCAGAGACTAACGTTGTCTTCTGCGCCTTTTGTCATCTAGAGGCGGCGGGCCCGATGACATGCAGGGATACCCAAGTGGTTATCCGCACTTTTAAAAACTTTCTTTTGCTATCTCTAAGACTTAAAGCATGATAGCACGCAGACTCTAACGTCTTCTTTGGTGCCTTTTGTCATCCGGAGGCGGCGGGCCCGATGACATGCGGAGACAAATTACGGTCATCCGCACGCTCAATGAGTGATAAATGCGCATAGACGAATTCTGCGCCCTTTATCATTCAGGAGCAATGAGTCGAGTGGTAAATGCGCTGAGACAAATTCTGCGCCCTTTGGCATTCAGATTTTGCAAGTCAAGTGGTAAACGTGCAGATACAAATTCTGTGCCCTTTATCATTCGGGAACAACAAGTTGGGTGGTAAGCACGCATAGACGAATTCTGCGCCGTTTATCATTCAAGAGCAGTAAGTTGGGTGGTAAACGCGCATAGACGAATTTTGCGCCCTTTATCATTCAAGAGCAGTAAGTCGAGTGGTAAACGCACAAATACAAATTCTGCGCCTTTTATCATTCGGGAACAACAAGTTGGGTGGTAAACGCGCAGAGACAAATTTTGCGCCCTTTATCATTCAAGAGTAGTTAGTTGGGTGGTAAACACGCAGAGACAAATTCTGTGCCCTTTATCATTCAAGAGTAGCAAGCTGAGTGGATAAACGCGCATAGAGGAATTCTGCGCCCTTTATCATTCAGGAACAACAAGTTGGGTGGTAAATGCGCAGAGACAGATTTTGTGCCCTTTATCATTCAGGAGCAGCGAGTCGAGTGGTAAACGCGCATAGACAAATTCTACGCCCTTTGCCATTCAGGTGTCGCAAATTGGGTGATAAACGCGCATAGACGAATTCTGCGCCCTTTATCATTCAAGAACAGCAAGTTGGGTGGTAAACACACAGAGACAGACTCTGCACCCTTTTTCATTCGGGGACAGTAAGTCGAGAGGTGGGCGGAGACAAATTATGGTTATTCCGTGCACCTTTTTGCCATCCAGAGGCGATCGTGTCCGGTGGCACGCAGAGACAAATTATGGTCATTCTGTGTCTCGCCGCCCAGGCTCGATCGTGTCCAACAAAACGCAGAGACAAATTATGGTCATTCTGCGTCTTGTATCAACCAAGAGGAACAAATTCAACAGTATCAGGATGATGTGTCGGTACTGATCATTTTCAAATTTTTGTAGGTTCCGCTGGTAGGGAGGTTCACTGGCCGAATGGTGTTTCGCTCGAACGAAATTAGTGTCTTATCTTTACTTCCCTTTTATCTCCAATAAAAGACAAGTAAAGAGGGACAACTGTCATACCCTAATTTTGTCTGGGGACCATCCGTTGTTGGAATACGACCCTCGTTTGACCACTTCAAGGTATTTGGCACCCATCGTTAGGTAATTTGTGAAGTTCCAAGACATGCCGGAAGCCAAAAGAAAAGCGTTGTAGCACAATCCGTGAAGTTTCATGACATGCCGGAAGTTAAAAGGAAGTGTTAGTGCGCAATCCGTAAAGTTCCGTAACGTTCCGGAAGGCAAAAAAGGGATTACATAATTCGTAAGGTTCTGCAACATTACGAAAAGAAAACAAGTATCATTACGAAATTCTTAAGTTTCCGTAACTTTACAGAAAAATAATCACCAAAAAAAGGTAGGGTGTGTATTTAGTAAAAACGGGGTTCAAATAGCAACCAGGCCCACTTGGGCCTTCCAGGATATTCCTCCAAAAGGCGGTTGCTTCTGGAGGAAGCAACCTAGCTCACCTGGGCGAGCTGGGTGGCAAGCTCCTCCCCTATTTTCCTATAAATATGGGGAGGAGTGAAGGAGAAAAATGTTCAGGATAGAAAGAATCGAAAGATTGTCTAATCGTCCAACGCCTTAAATGACCTTTCATTCAATAAAAACATATCTTGCAAAAAAGGATAAAAAAGCTTAACCAAAACGCTTTGTTCACAAAAGAACTACGTAGGTCTGATTTTCTCATCACAATTGAGGAATACGTAGGAGCAAAGGGAAACACCCTTGTCGACCACAAAAAGACAAAAATATAAAAAGGCATAAAAATACATAAGAACGTAAAAAGGGAAGATAACATAAATTGAAGTCATATTTGCACATTTGATTAAAGGTTGTCATCCCTTGTGACGGACGTGTGGGGTGCTAATACCTTCCCCGTGCGTAAATACAACTCCCGAACCTTTCATTTAAAGTTCGTAGACCACGTCTTATTCGTTTTTTCCGACATTTTCCTCAAATAAACGTTGGTGGCGACTCCACACGTATTCCTTTCTTGGAACACGCACCCGCGAGTCACGCGTTGCCCTCCCGCCAAAGGGTAGGTTGCGACACCTCTCAAGCTTCATTCTACACCTAAAAAGGAGGATGAGATAGTTGAACAAAAGAGAAAGCTTCCTAACAAAAATTTCATGTAGGTGGACCTTCTTCTAGTAATTCTGACTTACCGTAGCCTCTTATCCCTCTTCGGTTCCCACCTAGAGCAATTCCAAACAAAAAAATGGAAGAAGCGGAAAAGGAGATCTTGGAGACCTTCAGGAAAGTAGAGGTAAACATACCTCTGCTAGATGTCATCAAGAAGATTCCAAGATATGCCAAGTTTCTAAAGGAGCTGTGCACCCACAAAAGGAAGCTCAAAGGCAATGAAAGGATTAGCATGGGTAGAAATGTGTCAACATTGATAGGTAAATCTGTTCCTCACATTCCTGAGAAATGTAAGGATCCAGGTACTTTCTGTATACTTTTCATTATTGGGAACAATAAATTTGAGAATGCCATGCTAGATCTAGGAGCATCAGTTAGTGTCATGCCTCTGTCCATTTTCAATTCTTTATCTCTTGGACCCTTGCAATCTACAGATGTGGTGATTCATTTGGCAAATAGAAGTGTTGCTTACCTCGCAGGTTTTATAAAGGATGTGCTGGTTCGGGTAGGTGAACTTATTTTTCTTGTTGATTTTTATGTTCTTAATATGGAAGAGGGATTTTCTCATGGTTCAGTTCCAATTATTTTAGGCAGGCCATTTATGAAAACAGCCCAAACCAAGATAGATGTTTATGCTGGCACATTGTCTATGGAATTTGGTGATATTGTTGTTCATTTTAACATTCTTGATGCCATGAAACATCCATATGAGGATCATTCTATTTTTCGTGCTGAGATAATTGATCAGATTGTTGACGATTATATGTTTGATTTTGATCCTCTTCATGATAGGAGACATCCATTTTTATCTGATTTTCATACTTGTCATTCTTTATGCATTGACTCTGAACCTGAGTTTGAATTTGATCCAGTATCTGATTTTTATGCTGAGAGTGAATTTGAATTTGAGTATGGTGTTGTACCTCTTGATGTTGATTTTTCAGAGTCAGAATGCACTAACCATGTTGCAGGAAGTACATATACTTCTGACTTGCTTTATGAGGTACAGGCTGAGGAACCTTCTTCTTCTCCTACCCTGGTTCCTCCCACTGTTCAGCCACCACCCACACCAGAGTTGAAGCCCTTACCAGCAACCCTCAAGTATGCTTACTTGGAGGACAAGGAAAAATTTTCAGTGATCATCTCTGCATCCCTTGCTGCTGAGCAAGAGGAGAAGTTGTTGCTAGTGCTCAAGAAGCACAAGAAGGCCATTGGATGGACTTTAGTAGACATTCCTGGTATTAGCCCATCTACCTGCATGCATAGGATACTTTTAGAGGATGGAGCTAAGCCAGTAAGGCAGCCACAGCGGCGACTCAAACCGTCATTCTAGATGTGGTGAAAAAGGAAGTGACCAAGCTCTTACAAGCTGGAATCATCTACCCCATTTCTGACAGCCAGTGGGTGAGTCCAGTCCAAGTGGTTCCTAAGAAGACAGGTCTCACAGTGATCAAGAATGAAAGGGATGAGCTTATCCCCACAAGAGTGCAGAATAGCTGGCGAGTCTGTATTGATTATAGGAGGCTGAACCAGGTAACCAGAAAAGATCATTTTCCCCTGCCATTCATTGATCAAATGCTTGAGCTCTTGGCAAGTAAATCTCATTACTGTTTTCTTGATGGTTTTTCTGGTTATTTACAAATTCATATTGCTTCTGAGGATCAAGAAAAGACCATATTCACCTGTCCCTTTGGCACTTTTGCCTATAGGAGGATGCCCTTTGGCCTATGCAACGCCTCTGGTACCTTCCAGTGGTGTATGCTTAGCATTTTCAGTGATTTTTTAGAGAGCAGCATAGAGGTGTTTATGGATGATTTTACTGTTTATGGATCCTCTTTTGATGCATGTTTGGATAGTCTGGATAGAGTTCTTAGTAGATGCATTGAAACTAACCTTGTGACATCCTAGAATTTCTACCCGAAATTTTGTAAGCGTTATATTTTAAATAATTATATACATATGTATTATTCAGTGTATATATATATAGTTGTGGTAAGTATGTACATTGGGGGAAAGATACGCGAGTTAGATTAATTAGCGAAGAGAAATCCATAACTGGACAGTTATAGATTAATCCTCCATTAATTAGTCTAAAAATTATCGTTTTGCGTGCAACTTAAAATTTAACAAAACCAACCTCTGAACCACACTCAGGGTTTCATTCTGAGCATTTTGATATATATATTGCCTACTTTTGAAAACGGGCCCCGACGGGTGCAAAGAAACACGAGAAACTGGAACCAGAGAAGCGGTACGCAAATCGAGGCAGAATTTTAGCATTCAAAAGGTCAAATTTTTTCTCTCCTTGTGGCTGAGTATGAAGTCACATCAAGGGGAAGAGGTGGGCCCCTTTTGCTCCACTCAAAATGAGACATGCGGCATTGCTTTTAGAAAAAGGAAAGAGAAAATCTTTTTAAAATAAAAGCCAAATTCTCTCTCTCCATTCAGATTTCAGAAAAAGCTTTTCCTCCCTCTTCCCACGTTGCTTTTCTTCTTCCTTTCTTCTCCACCATTGTTGCCCTTTGAAGCTCCAAAATTGCTCATCATTTCTACTCCAAATTGCAAAAGGAAGTCATTTTTGGTGTCGTGAAGCACACCTCTACGTTGTGGGAATTCGAATTTCAGGTATAGGTGGACTTCTTCTCACATGAAATTCGTGGGTATTGGGTTTTTGGGAGATATGATGGGTAGTTCTACTAGGTTAATGCCTTATGGTAGTTATTTGTGAAGGAATTTGTTGAAAGCATGCTAAACTTGACATGTTTAATGTGAGTAAAGCTACCCATTATGTGTTAGGGTTTTATGATGATGCTTTGTGATGTTTGTGTGCTGAAATTGTTGATAGAAAACTGGTAGAGATGATGGGGAAAGTTAATTTAGGGTTAAATGTGAGAATGACAATGTTGTAGGTAGAAAAGTGTGAGATTTTGAGGGTTAGAGAAGCTAAATTTGGGGTTAGTGTAAATTGGAGTCTAAAGTGAGTTGATTCTAGTTTAGAATGTCAATTAGGACTTGTAGGTAAGCTTGGGCAGAGCAAATGAGGAAGATTAGTGACTAATGCGAAAGAAAAGAGCCTTTTCTAGGCTAAATTGGGTGTTGAGAGGTCAAATTTTGAATAGCTGGGGTTTTCACCTTAAAACCAGTTTGAGCAATTCTAAGTCAATGTTATAGACTTGATTGAGATGAGAGATTACCCCAAAATTAACCAATTCTCATTTTCACTTCTCAAACCTTGAAAATCCACTAAATTGATGGGTTTTGGATACCTAGATTTTGAATTGCTTTGGTCTAAAGCTTGTTTTTGGTTTAAATATGATTTATACATGATTTAGGACTTTTAGGATCCAATTTGAGAAAAATTGGATGTGGGCAAGATGGATTTCGAAATCTGCCCTATTATGCAGAAAAATGTTGTTGAATTGTGCAGCAGATTTTTGATGTGTGCAGAAAAATGCTTGTGCATTGTTGGTTATGGGAAAGGTAGTACATATTGGGTTCTAGACATTTTCTAGCCGATCCCAACGGTGAAAATGTAGATTTATGTACTAGGAACCTCCAGTAAAATTTTCGAGTCGATCCAACGGTTAACGAATCAGAACAAAGAGAATGTTACTGGGGTATTTGAGTATGGAAAGTTGTGATATTTGAATGTGTTTTGGGCAGAGTTTTCTGCCTCTACTCTGTTTTCTTGATTTAGGGTAGTTCATAATATTTGGAAATTGAATTTCTTGGATATTGTGGAAGCTTGGAGGGGTTGATGGGGACCCGGTGTTGAAAGGAACGAGGATAAGGGCTACGTGGGAGTGTGTGAGCTCAATTTGAAGGTGGGCAACTGGGGATGGTACGTTAATGTTTGATTTGTGGAAGTGGGAGAGTTGATTTGCGCCATCGCCCGATCGCCACCTAGTACCACATATGACGGGTGCCCCATAATCCACTAAGCTTGATGTGAGAAAGCGTGGAAGAGTCAGTCTTCCTACTTTTGTTTGTTGACCACAGAGTGGTACCTGGAGATATGTCGCGGGGGTCAGGAGACCTTGGGGACGTCAGGTGGGGTGCTATTGCCCAAAACCAAGCTTGACCAATCCCGACCCAACCCGGGCATAGTCAATCAGTGAGAACCTGTGATGTACCTAAACAGGCGAGCTCCTGGCAGTCAACCAATAAAAGAACAAAGACCACAAAGCAAGGAGGCTTGTGTGGCGGCTGGCCAGCTATGAATCTTGAGTGGTATCTGGAAATTGGCCTCTGGTAATCGATTACCAAGGGTGTGTAATCGATTACTGGGCTTAAAAATGGAGACAGGAAGTTAAAATGGCCTCTGGTAATCGATTACCAATGGGGTGTAATCGATTACACAGGGTGATAGGGCACTGGTAATCGATTACCAGTTTGGTGTAATCGATTACACAGTGCTACCTGCCACTGGTAATCGATTACCATTTAGGTGTAATCGATTACACAGTGTAAATTGTAGATTTCCAAGTGCAAAAGTTGTGTAATTCGTGTTTGGGCACTGGTAATCGATTACATACTTTGGTAATCGATTACCAGAGAGGAAATCCCTTGAGAGAGACCTTTTGACTATACGCAGCGGTTATGGGATGCATTGTGTTGTTACCTGTAGTTAGATTTCTTATGAAAGAGTCTACCCTCTTTCTTTTATTTCTTGTAGATCGCGATGGCAACGCAGTTAATCCATGATCGCGTGGTGATGGAGTGCCTAGAGGGAGTTTGGGAGACCCTCGAAGGCAATGAGAGGTGCCGATTCCGTGGCACAATTCGACTCACTGCTACTTCATTAGTACATCCGGAGGAACCCGCACGCACACTTCAGCAGCCTGTGGAGTGGATACTACCTACACCTACCCCATATCGACTAGTGGAGCCAGTTCAAGTGATAGAAGTGTCATCCTCTGAAGAGGATCCTGAAGAGGACCCAGAGGAGTTACCTCCTGAACCTGTTGTGGATGCCCTTGACTTTCCAGAGGATGATGAGGACCCACTCCCTGATGTGGATTCTCCAGAGGATATCATGTCAGCATCTGAGGTAGACTCTACAGAGGAGAGCGGCCCTGGAGGGACAGTGAATAGTGAAGACTCTTCATCATAGCAAACGACTCCTTAGACTAGGTTTACATACTTTTTGTGAGTGGGTGTATCTAGTTCAGACTGCTAGGTTTACTATTTTGATTTTTGGGTGGGTAGACCTATTGTATAGAAATTTTGATGATTGTATATATGTGGCTGAAGCCACCACAGTTGATACCTTTGCTCTAGATGTCACTATGTATTTTGCAAACTCCCATATTTTGGACAGTTTTAGATGATGAATGTAATTATGTTTAATCTTGTTATTTGAAAAGGAAGTGTTAACAAACTTTATTGAAAAGAGTTTATCGACCGCATTTTATTATTTTTCACGTGACGACCTAAAAGGATGGCTGGTATATTTTTCTTTTTGAAAGAGCAAAATAGTTTAGAGGTTATGAGTGATAAGAAAGAAATGACTCCGAATAGAGTTGTGAACTGGCCATTTAGGACTCTATAGTGATAATTTTCCTTCTGAATTTAATTACCGTGAAAAAGAGAGAGAAAAGAAAAAGAAAAAAAAAATCCCATGGTTTCTGTTATTTAAATTATTACTATTAAACCAGTCATTATTTAGGGACGCCACAAAGCTTGTGCTGAATTTTGAAAAATGTCACTTCATGGTAGAACAAGGTATAGTTTTAGGGCATATCATTTCTAGTAGGGGCATAGAGGTAGACCCTGCAAAAATAGCTGTTATTTCACAATTTCCTTACCCCTCTTGCATGCGAGAGGTTTGTTCTTTTCATGGTCATGCAGGGTTTTATTTTATCAAGGATTTTAGCAAAGTGGCCCTTCCACTATCCAATCTACTGCAAAAGGAGCTGGAGTTTGATTTTGATGACCGGTGCAAAGAGGCTTTTGATTGCCTCAAGCATGCGGTGACTACCACCCCTATCATTCAGGCACCTGATTGGACAGCCCCATTTGAGTTAATGTGCGATGCATCCAATTACGCATTGGGGGCTGTCCTTGATCAAAAGATTGATAAGTTGCCTCGGGTGATCTACTACGCTTCCAGAACTTTGGATGTTGCTCAAGCAAATTACACTACCACAGAGAAAGAGCTATTAGCGATAGTTTTTACTCTTGAGAAATTTCGTTCATATTTACATGGTACTCGTGTTATTGTTTATACTGACCATGCAGTTCTGAAGTACCTGTTGAAGAAGGCTGAATCAAAGCCTAGATTGATCAGGTGGAGCTTTGGCTCCAAGAGTTTGAATTGGAGATCCGTGATCGGAGCGGTGCATAGAACCTCGTGGCTGACCATCTGAGTAGGATTAAGCGTGTGTTTGAGGACTCACCCATTCGGGATGATTTTCCAGATGACCATTTGTACATTCTGTATAGTATTTCTAATTCCTTCCTCACTCCCTGGATTGCTAATATTGTGAATTATTTGGTTGCTTCTGTTTTTCCTCCCTTAGCATCTAAAGCTCAAAATGATAAAATTAAGAGCGATGCTAAGAATTATATTTGGGATGACCCCTATTTGTGGAAGTTTTGTAGTGACCAGGTTATTAGGAGATGCATTCCAGACCATGAGATTGACTCAGTCCTGCAATTCTGTCATTCTTCCGCACCAGGTGGCCATCTTGGCATACAGAGGACAGCTCGCAAGGTGATTGACTGCGGTTTCTATTGGCCCACCATCTTCAAGGATGCGTGGAGAATCTGTAGCACTTGTGAGCCTTGTCAGAGAGCAAGCGAGTCACTTTCATGGAGACAGCAAATGCCTCAACAACCCATGTTGTTCTGTGAGGTGTTTGATGTCTGGGGTATAGACTTTATGGGGTCTTTCCCTGTCTCTTTTAGTTTTGTTTATATTCTTCTTGCTATTGATTATGTTTCAAAATGGGTGGAAGCCAAACCCACCAGAACTAGCGATGCTAAGGTTGCTGTGGATTTTGTTAGATCTAATATGTTTTGCAGGTTTGGAGTCCCTAGAGTCATCGTTAGTGATCAAGGCACCCATTTTTGTAACAGATCCATGTATTCCTTACTCAAAAAGTATGGGGTCGTACACAGAATATCCACACCTTACCACCCCCAAACTAATGGACAGGCTGAGATTTCAAACAGGGAGATAAAGAGGATCTTAGAGAAGATTGTGCAACCGAACATAAAGGATTGGCGCACCAGGCTGGATGATGATCTTTGGGCGCATAGGACTGCCTACAAAGCACCTATAGGAATGTCGCCTTATCGGGTTGTCTTTGGCAAGGCATGCCATCTTCCTGTAGAGATAGAGCACAAAGCCTACTGGGTTGTAAAGACCTGCAACTTCTCTATTGATCAGGCTGGAGAGGAAAGGAAGTTGCAACTAAGTGAGCTAGATGAGATCCATTTAGAAGCCTATGAGAATTCCAAATTCTACAAGGAGAAGACCAAGAAGTTCCATGACAGCTTGATAGCTAAGAAGGACTTCGTGGTTGGACAGAAAGTTTTATTGTATAACTCTAAGCTCAAACTCATGAGAGGTAAGTTAAGGTCAAAGTGGATTGGTCCTTTTGTTGTGACTAATGTTTTTCCTTATGGTACAGTTGAGATTAAAAGTGAATCCACAGATAAGAGCTTCAAGGTCAATGTACACCGACTGAAACCATTCCTTACAAATCCCTCCTTAGTGGATGTCATGGTGGAAGAGATCTCTCTACTTCACCCTACTTCTCTTCCGCCATGACTTAGGGAGTTTTTTTTTTCTGTCTCCTTCTTTACTTTTATTGCACTTGTCCAATTTTATTGATTGTTTTGATTGCTCTTGATCTTGTGATTGTGCTACATTGAGGACAATGTGTTGTTTAAGTGTGGGGGGGGGGGGGGGAGATTGTTCTTTAATTTTGTTGGGTATTCTAGATTAATTTTGTTGGGTTTTCTAGTTCAATTTTTTTAGGTTTTCTAGGTTTCTTTTGTTATTTTGGTTTTATGTTTTATGTACAACATTGCATGTTTCTCTTTGAATTATAGGTTATGTATAGGTAATGGGTAATTGTTTTTGAAATAGGAGTTTCTTGGCATTTTATGAATTGAAATCCTTGTTTTTCTCTACATGTCAAGTTAGTTTTGAAAGTTCGAATTGAAATTGATAGATTTACCCTTGGTGAGAATTTGAGCCATCATCATCTATTTTATTCAGTGTGTTTTGCCCCATTGACTGCTTGCACAATAGCCTTGGCTTGACTCTTGTTGATACTTCTTGCTTCACATGCATGTTGGGAGATGATTTAGGCATTTTGTTCTTATAAGCCTCTAGCCAAATTAGCCTACCTTGAATTAATCCCTTTGATAGCCCCTTTGAGCCTATGTTCCCCTTTCTTTGTTTTGAAGCTCATTACAAGCCTTAAGTGAAAAACCATGATCTCACCCTACCCTTAAGGAATTTTTGAGCTTTGGAATTGTTTTGGGAATAAGTGTGGGGGGGTATGTTTCATTGGATGATATGTTTTCTTGTTGGCCATGCTTGATAATGTATTTTGGTCATGCTTGATGTATATACATATATTGCCTAATTGTTGCTTTATTTTTCAAATGCTTTCAAATGCTACTGTTCACGTTAAAAAAAACAGAAGAAAAAAATGAAAAAAGAAAAAAAAAGAATGAAGTTGAATAAATGAGGTCTTGGTTTGAAGACTAGGATTGGTTTGAGGACTTGGTTGATTTTGTTTTGGGTTACTTTTTATGCTTAATTTTTAATTTTGGTTTTGGGGTTTACTACTTTTACTTAGTTTCCACTTATTCCCCATTGCTCCTATATTCCTTTGGGTTTTAGCTACTTATCCCATACTTTCCTCTACCTTGTCCTTGGCCCCATTACAACCTTAAAAGACCTTTTGATCCTCATGTGCATGTGTTTGTGGTGTGGTTGTCAATTTTAGAGTCTTGCCAAGTCTATGTGGTGTTTGTTTTCATGGGTGCTCTGAGAGTAAACAGTAGCCTAGACACTTGAGAGATAGAGTGCATATCTTATGAGGCTTTATCACTTTTCATTCTTGAGCTAATTGACTATCTTGCCATGTTTGAGATGCTTGGATGATTTTCATGACTGTCTTGATTCTTTAACTCTCTACGTGTTGGATGTTGCCCATTCCTTTCATTCCTTGAGATTCATTGAGAAATATGTAATTGTTTTTGTGTTTGTTTGTTTCTCTTTAATGTCTCTGGATTTGTTCCTTGCTTTGCTTTTTGATTTTGCCCAGGAGTGCAAAAGGCTAAGTGTGGGGGGATTTGATGTGTCAGTATTTTCTCCTATTTCTTAACCCTTTTTGTCACAATTTTAATTACTAATTAGCCTTAATTGTCAAATTAATTATGCAGTTTTATCATTTAGGCCTACTTGACTAATTTTTTGTTTTTAATTTAATTTCAGGAGAATTATAAGCAATTGGGCTTGAATCCGGAATTGGGCTTGGACTTGAAGAGAACAGACAATTTTATTTTATCAAATCTTATCTAATTCGGATTTTATTTCATCTAGATTTTATTTCATCCAATCTTATCTTATCTTATCTAGATTTTACTTCATCTATATTTTATTTCATCCAATCTTATCTTATCTTGTCCAGATTTTATTTTATTTATGGGCTTGGACTTAAAACAGATTTGTAAGCTTTGGGGCTGAGAACCTATATAACAGCACCAAGGTTTTAGTTTAGGGAGTTTTTTTTGAAGAGGAGAATAATTCTAGGATTTTAGAATTCCAGTTTTTACTGTTCATGCGCACTGTTCACGTAGAATAAAATTCGTTTTCTGCAATTTCTACTTCAATCTACAATTTCGTTTTCTACTGATTAATGGAAGGCTAAGTCTCCAGCGTTGTTTTCTCTTGAGGATCAAGCACAGCTCTCTTTGAGGTTTTGTTATTACTGTTGAATTCTGATCAGTTTTTCCTCTTCACCAATTACTATGTATTTGTTGCTATTAATCCATGCATGCTTAGTGCTTGATTAATTGTCTCTACGCTTAACTTACGTTCATGCTTATTGATCAGTTTCGTTCATGATTAATTGGTGTATGTGTTACTTAATCACATAATGACAACCTTATGTTAATTTTCGCTTAGTAATTTAATTTAGGGTTGGATTAAGTGGTTGAACTGATTAAGGATAAATTCTCGTAACCTAGGATAAGAGATTTGCTTGTGAATCAAGGGGAAACAACATGTTTTAATTCTGTTAGTTTCTAATTCAAATTTGCTTGCTGTTTAATTTACAAAAACAAACAACCCCCTAATTCGTTACTGTTTTATTATTATCTGTTATGAACGTTTTGTTGACCATTGCTCATTGGGAGACGACCTAGGATCACTTCCTAGATACTGCATTTTTAATGTTTATTTGATTCGGGTACGACCTCGATCAATGACACTAAAAAAATAGATATTTCTGACGGAAAATTTCCTACGAAATTTATTCCGTCGGAAATATTGTATTTTCCCATGGATATTTTCGAAGGATTATATTCTGTCGAAAATTTTTGAATTTCCGACAGAATTTACCAATGGACAAACTTTCCGTCAGAAAAGTATGGATTTTTGATGGATTTTACTGAAGGAATCAAATTTGTCGAAATTAAAAATTATCCCCAAATAAAATGCCTCCAACTCTAGCCTTGTGTCACTCCCCTTTGCAACTTGATAAGGGAACCCGCTGTGCCTCCGCGACTGTCGTGCCTCCATTGCACCTCCGCTGTTAGCCCACGTCACAGACAAGTAAGCCATTGTAGCCCAACACTCTCTCTCACTGCTTCTCACCTCACCATTGTACAAACGCTCACCATTGGCTTGTCTAGGTCTTCAATCAAACTTGGGACGAATGAGAACTTTCTCTGATTGACATACAATGTCTTCATGGAGTTACTTAGTGCTGAGGACTTCGAGTTTGGTGGGGTTTATGTGGGGCCCACCGTGGGGGTTGGAGTGGGTGCTGGCTCGAGTTTCTTTCTCATCTTAGTGGGATTCCTCAGTTTTGTTTTGATTTTTGGCTTTCTTTTGGATCGCTCTGAGGGTAGTGTGCTCATTGCTATTGATAAAACCATTGTGCTCAAGCTTTAGGTCTGCTTAACTTAACACTTTTTAGTTTACTATTTTCTTAATTGCTTCCTGCTATTAGTGCAAACCGTTTTGCTATGTTTCATGTTTTTATGTTCGTGTTGTGGTTTTGAGTTTGAAAGTTGAACGAATGTGTTTAGCTTTCTGAACCAAAGGTTACGGGGGCCTTGGTATGTTGTAGTTGTTGTATGGCACTATATCACATGAATGCTTTTTAGTTTGCAGCCTACTGCGTTTGGAAGGGGTTGATGCAATCCTACCCCGCAAGGACATTGGATAGAAGACTCCAAGAAGATTGGGCCAGAGATGAAAGAGAAGGCCCTAGGGTTTTCAGGAGCCTTAGGATAGATTTCGAGCCCATGGGCTAAGTATGAGCCCGCTTATCTTTGTACATATTAGATTAAGGTTTCATTATTTTTTTTTGGCCTTGTATTTAGGGCTCCACAATATAGGTAAGGTACCCTAGAAATGTAGGATTTTTCAGCCCTTGTATTTTAGGGCACCTAGACTAGTTTTGTATTAGGGGTAGTTTTGTAATTTCACATGCATTAAGTGAATATTTGATGTGTGTGGTTGGAAATAAATTTAATTGAATTGGGAGAAGCCCAATCCAATTAAATTTTAGAGGAAGAGGTGAGCGTTTTCTTGCTACACCCCATTGCCACATCATATAGTCACACTTTGTGCATGTCCTTCATGCTTTATATGCCTCATGACACCTAAGCACACTTAGTGGAGAATCTTGGACTTGATCTTGGATTAGTGGGTTGAACCATAGCTAAAATTTACTAATCATAATTAGTGAAATTTTGGCTCCAAAATTTGGCTCCACAACTTCAATTTCAAATTCAAGTGAAATTTGAATAGAAATTTAAATTTCCCTCCAATTTTGTGTGACACTTAAGCTATAAATAGAGACCATGTGTGTGCATTTTTTCAACTTTGATCATTTGAAAATTAAACTTCATATTTCAGAGCTCTTTTAGAGCATAAAATTTCGTGCTCTTCTCTTCCTCTCCCTTCATTCATCTCCTTCTTCCTCCAAGTTCTTATCCATGGCCTCCTATGGTGGTGAACTTCTTCTAGACTCATCTTCTCCTTGAAGTGGCATCTCCTCTCTCTCTTCCTTCTCCATTCCGTTGTCATTCATCTTCCAAGAAGCAAAGGAATCCACTGATGAAGAAGATCATAGGCCTACAAGCTCCAATGGAGCTTACATCAGGGGTTGTGAAGCCAATTTAATAATAAATAAAAACAAGTGCTTTCTCTTAGTCTATCTTTGTATATTCATTAAAAAATTATACAATATTTATAGAGTATCTTCAATAATATTTGATGAAAAGATAATTAAATAATATTTTATATTTAATCCAACTTCTTATATAATCATGTAATTTACTCATTATGATTTTTATCAGACAAAATAAAGTCCTCATATTATAATGCATAAAAATTTCTCATATATTATATTTATATCTATTTCAATTTGGTCGTGTTTAAAATTCTTCCATTTGAAAGTTGTGGACACGAAACAAGAGTTGGACCAATGAGAAACAAGATAACATTGATATATTTGTCTGTATTACATATATAATTTTGAACGATAAAACAATAATTATTTTTTTAAAAAAATAAGTATTATAATAAAAAAAATATTTACAATAAGTGACTTAATTATATTTTTAATCCTTCAAAAGTTTTACGGTACTTAGGCATACAAAAAGCACTTACCTTTGATATTTTTTAGGACATGCTTTTTGCAAGACCAAATATGAGGGGATACAGAGTATCATCTAAATCTGTAGAACAATATCATAGTTATAACATACATGGATATCAAAATTTTAAGTTTTGATTTGGTATCTAAAATGTTTTTCTGATTACAATACAAGCCTTGTAAAAAAAAAAGTATAGTCACATTCTGCACGAATAGGAGTGCATGTTTTATCAAGAAAATCAATTCTAGATGTGCTTCATGGTCTAGAATGAGGGTCTTGCTAAAAATGCATGTGTCAAATGGATCACAGACCAACCGCATATAGTCATGGAAATTAAAATCCCTTAGTGTTGAGTATATATCTCAAAGGAAGAATAACCAAAGGGTTATGAATATGAGTGTGAACCATTCAATTTTTCCTTTTTGCATCCTCACCACCAAACAATATTAAAACATGTTTTTTGAATTATTAGTGAACCCATATATATGAAAATTAAAGAAACCAAAGGATGATATGTTAGTAAATGTGCAATCACAAGCTTTGTTTCTACATCATTTTTATCTATAGTTATTTAAGTTATTGAGTCTTGACTTTCTGATTAACAAAATTCAAATTTATTGAGAATTACATGCTGGTCAGGGGGGAAAATATCAATTTGATCAAGATACAGAGCTCCCCCCCCCCCCCCCAGCTGGGAAGTCATCAATCATAATTCATGACCTGGTTTATACTACTATACTATTTTTTTATTATTTTTCTCTATAAATATAAAAAAAATATCTTTTCATTAAAAACATCTCTAGTGTATACTTTATACCCGGCCATATCATTTTTAATTTTTTTGTAAGGAATAAAAAAATTTAAAGGGATTAAAAATTATATATATATATATATATATATATATATATATATATATATATATATTAAATTGAGATGTTTCTAAATATAACATGGGTTTGATTTCTCATCATGTCAAGTAAGATCCACATAACAGAGAAGCTAAGATTTGCTTGTTCTGCATATTTCGATTGATTTGACGTGATTTTTATCAGTAATACACAGTCTCACATATAAAATGTAGAAACACACATATAGATAAAGACTATAAGCTAGATAAATCTGCAACAAATAATCAAATTATAGAGAAAAAAAGTAATAAAAATATAGTAGTAAGAGCATTCTAATTAGTTTTTAATCAATTTTCTTAATATCTAATATTTTTTTAAAAAAATAAATATATTTAATTTGTATTTTCTTCTTCTAATAACTAAAAGTTGTCGAAAGATGATGCATAATATACTGGAAAAGGGCTACTGGAAAAGGGCTGTATAGAGCTAACATTGAAAAAATTGAAGTTTCCAAGTATAAAATGTTTTATTTTTTAAAATTTTAAATAAATGAATAAGATTCTTATAAATAAAAAAAATTAAATTTAGATATTATGAATTAAAAAATATAATGGACAAAAGAGATTTAATTAAATTTATAAATTCTCGTCTATTTTTAAAAAAATTTAGAATTCAAATAGAAAATATACAAAGTACTATTATACACCTATACCTGATTGATAAGTAAGTGGTTAACTCTCACATGATCTCACACCTAAACTATTATTATATTTCCCTTACAATGTATGGCTTCTTTTAATCCATTTTGCTCCTTTCATTAGGCATAAACTTGTTTTAATATATTATTTGTGTGAATTATTCATAATTTATTGTAAAAATATCTAATTGGTCATATTTAGTACAATGTTTCATTTCAATCAATTTTAAACAATTATAAAGTGTTGAAAATACATAGATAATGATTTTTAAACTTTTTTCTTTCTCTCTTACTTTCAGTTTCATAGTTAGTCTGTCTTGGGTGATCACTTCATTACTGATATGTACATTCTATTATTCAGGTTAGTTGAGGTTTTTTATATTGTAGTTACTTGAAATTTTGTATTATGAATGTGTTAAGTATATTTTTGATTGTGGTTATGTTATTTATATTTCATACTTTGTTCATTTAGAAAGTCAAACATTATATGTATGTCATTTTTTTCCATCTAAAGTATGATCATAATTCTTGCTACTAATATATAATAGAGATTACTCTAAGATTATGTATGACTAAACATCAAGGTTCCTATTTTTCCTTAAATATACAAAATATGTATAATATTCATTGGAATCGTCGTTGGATGTACGATAGATGTTATAGTGGTTTGAAAGAGTCTTTTGTCGTGGGGGTTGAAGAGTTTGTAAGCAAAGCTAGTCAGCAAGATTGTTATGACAATGATGGGGGATCATATGTCCTTGTGTTAAATGCGATTGCACTAGGATTTTAGAGGAAGGGTTGTGAAGGTTCACATTTACAAAAATGGGTTCAAGTCTAATTATTGGATTTGGACTGATCATGGTGAAGACATGTCACATTTTGATTTAAATGAGGGCAACAATTACGTGGATGCTTCTACTAGTGTAGAATATGTAGCTCAACATGAACAATTTATGTTAATGCAAGACATGGTATGTGATGCTCTGAGACAACCTCAAACATTTGAAGCTCCAAACTCAAATAATATGGAAGAACCTCCAAAAGAAGATACTCAAAGATTTTACAATTTATTGGTGGAGGCGAATGAACTATTGTATGAAGGGGCAACAAACTCAAAATTATCAATATTTGTGAGGCTTTTAGCTTGCAAGCCCAATTGGAATGTTCTTGATCAGTGCTTAGAGTTTATTTCAAAAATGTTTTTGGATGGAACACCTATGAAAGATGGTTTACCAAAAAATATTTATGATGCAAAGAGGTTAGTATCGAAGTTGGGATTGGAGGCTAAGAGGATTGGCTGTTGTGTGGATGGCTGCATGTTGTATTATGACAATGATGTAGCGTTAACCGAATGTAAATTTTTTAGCAAGCCCAAGTATCGTGCCAAGACTGTTGGAACAAGCAACAAAAAAATAGTTCCAATAAAGGCAATGTTTTGTTTGCCTATAATACCAAGGTTGCAAGGACTATTTGCATCAATACAAATTGCAAGCCAAATGTCATGGCACTATGAGAATAAAAGATCTTCGGGCATATTATGCCATCCATCTAATGGTGAAGCGTGGAAGCACGTTGATTGGGTACATGCAGATTTTGCTATTGATCAACGAAATGTACGACTCAATTTATGCATAGATGGATTTAACCCATATATTCAAGCATCTTTTTCACCTTATTCTTGTTGGCCAATCATTGTTACCCCGTACAATCTTCCTCCAGAAATGTGTATGACTAAACCTTATATGTTTTTGAGTTGTGTCATACCAGGTCCATTTAATCCAACAGTTGGTATTGATGTTTATTTACAACCTTTGATTGATGATATGAAAATATTATGGAGTGGTGTTGTGACTTACGATGTTTCAAGAAAGCAAAATTTCATGATGAGGGCAACTTTGATGTGGACTATTAATGATTTTCATGCTTATGGGATGTTGTCTGGTTGGGGGACACATGGTAGACTAGCATGTCCATATTGCATGGAGGACACAAAGGTCTTTCAGTTGGCAAATGGGAGAAAAACTTCTTGGTTTGACTGTCATCATAGGTTCTTACCTACTGATCATGCATTTAGGAGGAACAAAAATACCTTCAAAAAAGGGGAAGTAGAAAAGGATGAACCACTGCGTATGTTGACACCTACACAAGTATGGCATAGGGTTAGGGATTTGCCAAAAGTCATAGAAATTGGTCTGCCACCACCAAATATACATGGATATGGGGAGTGGTACCATTGGACAAAAAGAAGTATTTTTTGGGATCTTCCTTATTGGAAAGATAATTTGTTACGACACAATCTTCATGTTATGGACATAGAGAAAAATTTCTTTGACAACATATTCAACACTATGATAAATGTCAGTGGTAAGACAAAAAACAATGACAAGGCTAGGATGAACTTAGCTTTTTATTGTAGGTGTAAAGACTTGGAGTTGAAGTCGAAGGCTAACAGGAAGTTATTAAAGCCAAAAGAAAATTACACTCTAACTGCAGACCAAACAAAGTTAGTTTGTCAATGGATAAAAGAACTATGAATGTCAGATGGTTATTCTTCTAACTTGGCCAGATGTGCCAATGTTGATAAGGGAACTATGCATGGGATGAAAATTCATGATTGTCATGTGTTCATGGAGTGTTTACTTTCTATTGCTTTTAGCTCATTGCTGCCACATGACTTAAATTCACTTATTGAAATAAATCATTTCTTTAAAGACTTATGTTCTACAACTTTGATGGAGAATGACTTGAGTAGAATGGAACAAAATATTCCCTTAATTCTATGCAAGTTGGAGAGAATATTTCCCCCTGGGTTTTTTTATTCGATGGAGCATCTGCCTATTCATTTGGCATATGAAGCTAGACTTGGTGGACCAGTCCAATAGAGATGGATGTATCCATTTGAAAGGTACTAAAATGATAATTGTATTTTCTTTGAAATTCATTTTTTATGCTCATGAACAATGACTTAGTTTTCTTTATGTCATACCCTAATTTCGTTCGGGGACTATCATTCATTGATCTTTTGATCCTTGCTAGTTGATTTACAGTGTTGAACGTCAGTTATAGTGAGAAACAGATGATCATTCACTGTTTTGACCAAGAATGCGAAAAATACAAAAAAAAAATGGGGCAAAAGTGTCTTTTCCTTGGTTTTCCTGGACCCTAGCTCGCCCAGGCTAACCTTTGGCTTGCCTAGGCTACCAAATAGCTTCATGGTGAAGAAACCAACTCACCTGGGCGAGCTACAACTGCCCCAAAGTGAACCTTTACCTATAAATAGGCATCCTAGGGGTGTTTTAAAGAGGTTAGAAGGTCAGAAGTTGAGGGAATTGAGAGAATAGAGAAAGAAGAGGAAATAAAGTTGAGGCGCTACCGAATTGCAACCGCAATCATTTCTTACGTCGTTTTCTTGTTTTGCATTCTTCGTGCGACTGTCGGTTAGTTTTATTTTTAGGATTTGAATGTGATCTATGTACCCTTAGGTTTCCTCCTTGTTATTATGTGCACATTCATCTTCTCCATCTATCATCGGCGATCTCGTCTTTCTTTGTAAAATTCAATCTTAACTGATCACTAGTGTTGTAAAATTGTCTTTAAACGAGATTGAAAGTTAATAAACAAAACCAAGATAAAACCAACTCATAACTAACTTCTTTATATCAAATATCACTTGAGATATTTTCAAGGTCCAAAACCTTAACGATTTTCTTCGCTTTTCAAAATTTAAAAGATCGTTTCAAGGTCCACCACCTTAACGATTCTCTCCGATTTTCAAAAATTTAAAAGATCGTTTCAAGGTCCAACGCCTTAACGATTCTCTCCGCTTTTCAAAATTTAAAACATCGTTTCAAGGTCCAATGCCTTAAATGACTTTTTGTTCGCAATTAAAATAAATCTTTCAAAAAACATAAAATCAATTTAACACACAAAACATTTAGACTTAAAGAACTACGTAGGTCTGAATTCCTCATCGCACCTGAGGATACATAGGAGCAAGGGCATCACCCTTGTCAACCCCAAAAAATAAAAAAATATAAAAGGGAAGAATAAACGATTTTGAAGTCATGTTATGCACACTCGATTAAAGGATGCCACCCTTTGTGGCGGGCGCGTGGAGTGCTAATACCTTCCCTATGCGTAAACAACTCCCGAACTCTTATTTTCAAAATTCACAGACTTCTTTTTGGTTTTTCTAACGTTTTCCTTGAATAAACATTAGTGGCGACTCTGCTCATTTTCTCCCTTGGAGATAGATGCTTTGGCTTATCTATTTTGCTTTCGTCGTCCCGTCGTAGGGTAAGGCGACAGATGACGACTCCACTAGGGACTTGTTAAAGAGTTAAGCCATTCTTATCCTTGGGATGAATACTATCTGATGGATTTTTCATCGGAAAGTTTTGATGAACAGAAAAAATCCATCAGTTTAAATTTCCTACAATTAGGGACGAATTTTTACTATTACTGGCGGATTTTTGCCGTTGGGAAAAAGCTATTTTTTTGTAGTGTGAAAAACATGAAAACAAGTCAATAAAGACTATATGCATAAAAATGATAAACCACATGGATTGAAAGTTTTTTAAGTCAATGCTATTTATGACTCCCATCTAAGTTTGTATAAGTAGTTACTTCAATGTAACTTTAAAATAAGTTACAACAATCTATATTATGTATGGTCTAGTTCATCGAACGTCATCTGGATTACATAATCACATCAGTCAATCAAATTTGATTTTTTTTTAATTCAAACATGAGGATCTTATACAAAATTTTATATTTTATTTTGATTTTTAATTTAATATTTTATTAAAAGATCACTTAGAGTGTTTCTCTTATATGACTCTCAGAAAGTGTTTTTTTAAAGATAAAATTGAATCAAGAGTCACTAATGAGAAAGGACAAGTGAGGGAATTTATAATTTTAACATAAAAATCTGATTTAATCAATTATCAAATGTGGTAATCAATTAATTTGTTCAAATCCCTCTTGTTTTGCATTTCTAGAAATATGGTAATCGATTATGCATTTTACAGAGGGCTTCTCAAGCTTTCGTGGTTTTGGAATAATCGATTATTAAATGTAGTAATCAATCACTTCGAGCCACAAAGACTTCCTTCTGTTGAAGTTGGCTTATGTAATCAATTACCGAAAATGGTAATCAACTAATTCGATGAAACTTGCCAAATTTCAAGTAGAAGTGAATTTTATGGCTTGTTCTAACACTTTGTAATTGATTACTAAACTTGATAATCAATTACATAGTGTTGAGCTCATTGCTTCTAAGAAACTTTGAGATCAACAATTGTGTGTTGACAATCATGAAGAATTCTCACATCACAATCCTTTGTGGAAGAACAAGTATTTCTTTTTTGCCTTCTTTTCGAAATGAACGAAGATGTCAATCTTTAAAAGGCTACTCATTCTGCCATGACTCCATTCGATTTTCTTCTCACTAGAAAAGAGTGCAATGAGCTCCTTCAACAAGGATTAATAGAACTAACCACATTTGATTGGGCATGCCAAGCATTTTATGTAGAAAAGACATAAAAAATTAAGGGGAAAGAAGAGGCTAGTGATAGATTATAAGCCTCTCTAAATCACTTTCTGAAAGATGACAAGTTCTCAATCCCAAAGGCATCCTCTCTTCCTATTCTGATAAAAGATATCCATATCTTTTCCAAATTTGATCTTAAATAAGGATTTTGGAAATTAGGCATTGATGTTGCTGACAGATACAAAACAACCTTTTGCATTCCAAATGCTCAATATCATTGGAAAGTTCTACCATTTGGTTTGAAGGTAGCACCTTCTCTATTTCAAGAGGCTATGACCATAATTTTTTAGCCTATCTTGGATATTATTCTCATCTACATTGATGATATAATATTATTCTCAAAAGATATGAAGTCTCACAAAGAACTTTTGAATAAGTTTTTTGTGATAACCCAAGAGCATGTGATTATGCTAACAAAAAAGAAAATTCATCTAGCTTAAGTTGAAATTGATTTTTTGGGATACATTTCTCACATGGAGCCTACCAACCTCAACCCCATATTGTAGAAGAGATTCTCACTTTTCCTGATGAAGGTTTAACTATCAAACAAATTCAACAATTTCTTAAAATTCTCAATGATATTCGAGATTTCATCCCCAATGAGGCCAAGCATACAAGCCAACTGTCCAAGCTGCTAAAAAAGAATCCTCTTGCTTGGGGACCACAACAACAGCAACTGTCAAGGAACTTATAAAGATAGCTTAAAATCCTCTAGCCCTGAAGATTCTAGGTATAGGAAAAAGGATTTTTCAAATAGATGTCAGTGTTTAGGGGAGCCGTCTTGATAGAAGAAGTCGAAAAGAAAAGATACTATTGTGGGCATGCAAGTGGGAAAATCAAGAATGTTGAGAAACATTATCATACCACTTTCAAAGAGGCATTAGCTGTCAAAAATGGAATAAAGAAATTTGATTTCCACTTAAGAGGACACTATTTCAAAGTCCAAATGGATAATTCATCCTTCCCGAAGATTCTTGAATTCAAGAATAAAATGCTTTCGGCTCCTCATATCTTAAGATTGAAAGGTTGGTTTTTGCATTATGATTTCAATGTCATACATATCAAAGGAAATCATAATTTTATCCCAGGGAAAAATCATAATTTTATCCCAGATTTTCTCTTAAGGCCTGCAAAACCTATCCAAATGATAACCAAGCTAAACAATTTTCCACTCATCTTTATGGTGAAACCTTTACCTAATAAAGCCAAAACAATCAAAGACTTTCCTCCTGGGGTAAGCTATACATCAACTCTTGCATAAATTTGTCTAACAACTCATTCAATCCCTAGGAATCATTTATAGGGATATTTGAATTATTTTGTTTTCCAAGGTTTGATATCCATGAAGACACTTTGTGGGATAAATGGTGTATAATTGTCCAATATTTGATCCTACTTGCACTAAAAGTGCAAGATACCTATGACATCCTCACAGATCCAAACAAGCAAGATTCTTACTTGTGGACTTCGCTTGAATGATTTTCTCTGCTATCTTGGTGGAGAAAAGAATTAAAAAAGGTCATTGATTTTTCTTACCAAAGTGGATATTCTTTTCATCAGATAAAGAAAAAGACCACAATAGCCATTGTTCACAAACCCTACTTCCAAAATTCCAGCAAAGTGTTGTGGTCTAGAGATGAAGCATATTTGTGGCACATATTTGATGATTATCCTTTAGAACAAAGCTTCAAGACTCGACTGGCTTAGCATATGCTCAAGATTAATGGTTATCACCCTACAAAACTTGATCCAGCTTAGACCAGCTCATCACAAAAACTTGAAGGATCTTACATAATGGAAGACATATTTGCTAGCATGACTCAACAAGACACTAACATGTCAATAGTAAATGAAGAACCTTCTCCATACACTGAATATACTCAAGATCCAAATTCATAAATAATGAATAATCTCCTAGAGAAAAAGCTAGAAGAGTTAGAGTATGGATGCCCCTATTGGCATCTAGCCTATGAAAGTATAGACTCAGAAGACTAGCAAGATCTTAATCTCTCTCCTATACACATGGGTTAAAACTTATCCGAAACAGGTAGATTGTTAGGAATACGCTTTAGGAGTTTGTCATCTCAAATAAAGCTACTTTATGTAATAGTGAGTAACAACTTGCTTTGTAATAGTGATTGATTAAAGTCACTATAGTGTGTTGTCGTGCATATGTGTTATCATGAATGTAACATTGCAAATTTGGCTCTATATATAGTGAAGAGATCCTCAGTTATGGGCATCGAGCCTTCAAATAAAATTAGTGTTCATAACTTATCATGAGTTCATTCTAAAATCGTTCTCTTCTCTCTGAAAGCCTAGTATAATGTTTATATCATAATCTCCTTCTAGAGATGCAAGTATGCTCTACACTTTCCTTTCATGGGGATCCTGTGTATCAGAAAGTCTCTAACTGAGATACCATTACAATAATCCTTTATATCTTTGAAACATTATAACTAGTAACCGGATTGAGTTATGATACTAGAAGTTTGTGAAAAATTTGTGAAATTTTTAAGTATACTGGTCTGAACCATAAGCAACACATTCAAACCAAACAACGGAAGCAAAGAAGAAGAAAAAAAATTCAAAGGCACCTACCTTCAGCCATTGCTATCAACCTTTTTCAACCTTCACAGTTTTAGCTTTCTAGATCCTCACTCACTCAAATTCGATGGTGTGTTTTATCTGAAGAGAGGAGTGAGTTTGGGGATTAAAACTGAGAGCACCTAGTTCTATTTATAGAGTTCTATCCATTACAAATCTCAATAGAATGTGGGTATTCTTTTTTTAAGATCATGGGTTGTTGCTAAATGTTGCAAAATAGGTTGAATGTGGACAGAAAATGGATCATGTACCAAAACCCACTTTCCATAAAAATTGCAACAAAAAATAGTCATGGAAATAGGTCCTCTAATAGCAAGTATTATCTTCCATGTACCACAATATATCAAGTCTCTAAATGCTAGTTCTCAACTTTATGGATAAACCATATGTTTATTCCAGATCTAAACTTAATGATATTTCTCAAAATAAATAAATGAATGTGTGCACAAAACCATACAAGAAAACATCAAACTATATAAGAGTTCCAAAAATAACAATTGTACTACAATATTGCATAGGTAGAGTACATAAAATGTAGTGTACTAGGAAAGAATCTGACATGGTAACTTCCAAAGCTTTCAGCTGAGCTACTATATCCCTCATGTGCATGATGTGATCATGCACTCCTCTTATCCCATGGAGCTTTAAGGATGAGAACTGCATTATAAGGATGCTAGCAAGGGCCTTATCAGATGTAACAAATTGATCATCAATGGCCTTCAAAAGATCCTTGACCTGTTCATGCTGATCGATAGAACTACGGATACTAGTAGATATATTGGTTTTTATGAACATAACAAAGAAGCGATTAGATCTCTCCCATTTTTCATAAAGATCAACAACATCTGGAGTACTAGTTTGAGTAATACCCGGTGGTTCATTTTTCTAATGGCATAGTCAATATCAATCTAGCCTAAATGAAGGAGAATCCTTTCCCTCCAAACCTTATAATTGTCCCCTTTTAATTCGGGAATATCACACTTAATATCATAAATGCTCGCAGATTGATTAACTGCAAAGTTCAAACATACATTCTCATTATTCATAATTTGAGACGAAATAAAATATTATGTTTTACCAATGTAAAACATGTATTAGTTTGTGAACCTAGTGACATAAAACTTGTATGTAAGCAAAAGTCCTACTCAATTAGATTCAAACTTATGATAAAACTATCAAATTATGTTCCTTTTTCTTTAATTCATGTGGGTAAATTAAGAAATATAATATGATATTTTATCCTAATTAGTCAACAAATATAATAAATTCATATAGGTAGATTATATTATATTACATATGATTAATCACAACTAATGTTTTAAATGTAATTTTAACACTTTATATATGTATGTACGTATGTATGTATGTATAATCAATTAAAGATGTTATGGTTATTCTCTAATCAATTAAATTATATTAATCACTTAACATTAACTAATTCTTAATAAAGAGTTAAATATTTGCATAACATTGTCAATAATGCAAATCAAAGACAAAAGGAAAAATTGATTCCAATATGATTTTTAGTCTTAATATGAATTAAAACGTTCAAAATCAGAGTGTCATTTCTCCAAAAAAATAACATGAGTGCCAAAATGGAAGCAAGACAGAGGCAAAGATGACTCTGATACCAAATGTAAATTTTTAAGTATACTGATCTGAACCATAAGTAACACATTCAAACCAAATAGCGGAAACAAAGAAGATTTTTTTTTTCTAGAGGTACCTACCTCCAACCATTGTTATCAACCTTCTTTAGTCTTCATTGTTTTAGCTTTCCCGACCTTTACTCAATCAAATTCGATGGTGAGTTTTATCTGAAGAAATGAGTGGATTTGGTGATCAAAACTGAGAACACCGGATTCTATTTATAAAACTCTATCCATCACAAAACACAACAGAACACGAGTATTATTTTTTTAAGATCATGGATTGTTGCTGATCGTTACACAAATGGGTTGAATGTAGATAAAAAATGGACCATTACAAAAATCCGCTTCCCATAAAAATCGCAACAAGAATTCGTCCGAGAAAATGAAAATAGGAACAGAAAAACTAAGGATGTGTTTGGTTTGCATTTTTATTTTCTGTTTTCATTTCCTGTTTTCATTTTCTGAAAATTGTTTTCATTTTCAAAAGATTAGAATTCTGAAAACATGTTTGGTTTAACATCTTGTTTTCTGCTTTCAAGAAATAAAAACACTGAAAATATGTTTTCAAAATAAAATGTATTTTTAGATTTGCTTAAAATTACATTCCTTGCCACCGCGATTTCATTTTACCCAAAATAAAATTCCTGATTTCAACTGAAAACGAAATTTTATTATTTTCAGTTTTTAGTTCGTTTGAGAAAATATTTTCACTGAAAATGAAAACAGAAATCCAACCAAACACATTTTCATCACCATTTTTTATTTTCAGTGAAAATGAAAACAGAAAACAACCAAACCAAACACCCCCTCAAAAATTCCAACAAAATTGACTCAATGAGTGAAGGTATAGATAATGTTCTTACAAACATAGGGTCCTCGTACCAGTATGGTTTCAGAGCCTCTCAACATTTCAAGAAAGGGTGAATATGATAATGATATTATAAGGTGAGTAAGAGAGAACTGAAGACAACAAAAAGGCTAATATATATATATATATATATATATATAGGAAGTGAGAGGGTAACAATCATTTCTTCCCTCAGCAAACAACACTGAATACATAAATATTAACATGAAGTTTGTATTATCCATGCTAAACTACAGAAAATGCGGGCACCACATATTTCTCTTGATGCTGAAAATGCTCTTCCATTTAATATGCTGTCTTTCTAGTGCACCTAAGATCAAACTATATGGCATACACTATTTCCCCACTGCTATCAATATCAAGATCAGATTCAGCATCAGATTCAGATTCTAAGTCATAAATTTGCTCCTCCATAAACTTGTCAAAAGAATAGGTCCCAGCCGCTGGCACGGTAGCTTCTGAAATTATCTGCATGATCGTATCGATGCTCTGCATGGGTTGGTCTGGCTCTTCAAATTGATTGCTCATTATCTTCTCGTCCATCAGGTCCGCAGGGAGATTCTTCAGAAACCATTCATGGTTCCAGATTTCAGACATGGTGATTCTCTGTCAGATAAATATCCAAAGACATGAGATTTTCAAACAAATGATTTTGACTAGCAACTGCTGAAGGGAAATTCCTATATTTTATAGTCAGTAGACTCAACTAAGTCAATAAACACATTCAACATTTTTCCATGTTTTGTATGATCACACTATATGTTTGATAGCCTACAATATATTGCTTTATTTAAGATAGACCTATACATCCACGAAGGATCTATATAAATGTAAAGACTTAAATATGTTTTTGATTCTTAATAAATATTTGATTTTTAAGTTTGCTCCCTAATAAATTTTTACTTTGTGTCAAGTCCCTGATAAAATAACAATTTTGTTTTTGGTTATTGATATTTTATTTTAATCCCTAATAAATTAGCGAATTTTATATTTGCTCCTTGAAAAATTAACAAATTTTGTTGTAGTCCCAACTAATAACACATGAAAAATTTTTATCATGGAAGAAACACAAAAATTCATTAATTTATTAGGGATTACCAAGGACCAAAAATGAAATTGTTATTTTATTGGGAACTCAATGTAAAACAAATATTTATAAGGGAACAAACGCAAAAGTTGGATTTTTTTAGGGATCAAAAATATATTTAAGCCAAATGTAAATTGAATAAATGTTCCTTGGAGAAGGAAAATGCCTGACAATTATGTCAAAAACATTCAAATGCTAAAAATCCACTTAATATGACATGAGCGATACTGTTTGATCTCACATATAATTGCACAAACTTTATTTAATTAACACAATCAAGTCATTCAAGTGGTAGTATACATAAATTAAAACTGAATCTAAAGAACAAAATTACTCGAGGATTCAGGGTTGTGTATTGTCAAATTTATATATTGCAGTAGGAGGCCAGCTATTTGAAATAGAAATTACCTCTGCTGGGTCAAAAACAAAGATCCTTGAGATAAGGTGGCCACACTCTGGAGATATTTGAACACCGTCCGGAATGGAATACTGGACACTAAGAACTCTCTGGAAAGAAGCAAGCAGCAACCACAAGTTATACTCAAGCAATCAGACACTACTCAAGAAAAAAATGAGCACATATCTTAATATCTGATGTACCTGAATTGTCTTGCGAAAGTCCTTTGGTTCATTAGGATCTTCAAAAGGATATGCTCCCACTAGCATCACATATAACGTTACTCCACATGACCAGACATCTGCAAGCTAATATTAAATGCAAGAAAACATAACAGAAGCAACTCATTAGACACTTATGAAAAAATATAGAAAATTAAATTGTAGACATAATAAAAAGGTTATAATTTATCAAGTTATTCTGTTCTTGTGATATATAAAAAATTTTACATTGATTTTTTTTCTTTTTTGCAAAATGCACGGAGACGACAAGTAATTTTAGTGTATGAGATATGTCAAACATGGACGCAGGTACAACACCGACATGGCTACAATTTTGAACTGTCTGTTTTCTTGCTAAGTAAAGATTCTCAGCTAGTGTACGAGATGTGTCGAACATGGACACAGGTACAACACGGACATGGCTATAATTTTGAACTGTCTGTGTTTTCTTGCTAAGTAAAGATTCTCACCTAGTTCGAGAAAGACCTAAATTAGGTGGAGATGAAAACCAAAAAAATACAATGACCTTTGTTTGGAGTGCAGACCAAATTAATGACCATTGGACTGGGTGAAAAACTAGACAATATTATTACTTTAGATCCTCATATCACGAAAAGTCAACAAATTTGCAAGCTCATAAATGATGACAAGTTAACAACAAAATTGTTCATTTAAGAGTAACAGTAATAAATCTACAGAAAAAGAACAATACCATGAAACTAAACAATAACCACTCTACCTTGCCATCATACTCTTGTTTCAACAATACTTCTGGAGCAATATATGCAGGAGTTCCCACAGTTGACTTTGGTTGTGAATGAAGCACTGAAGACTGGGCGAATCACACCATCAAACAGATTTGTGAGAAAAAAAAAACTCAAACAAATACAACTACAAACAATTCATCTATCTATTGTTGTAAAATCCACTATTATATTGAAAAATGAAAATGCTCAGCCAAAAGGAAATTGAATCAATGAAATAAAAGGATGGCAGCAAAATTCAAGGAACACAACACAAGTTTTAATTTCAATGTACTGGAGAACACAAGACAGAGATACAATACAACTTAGTTAGCTTATCAACTAACAATACCAAAAAACTGGAACGGCAAGCTTATAAGCTGAACATCAGGAAACACTGTAGTATTTTTCTATTTTATACATTTATATGGGGAACATAGACAAAATCAGAAGCAGGCTCAAATTTAGGAACAGAAAAGAGAAATATCGCTGTCAGTGTTCATCAGAAATTCTAATTTGCCTCCTACCAAAAGGATTACCTCATAAATGGCTTGATAATTGATGGAGTGGTAGTTTTTTTAAGCAAAGCTATATATGACAAGCTTAAAGGCACATAATTTTAACAATCTAAACTCTACCACACGGGAATCCACAATGAAGAACAGGCTAACTAAAGAATTTAGATTATAAAATTCACCATCAACAGTCGTGTAGAAATGTGTCTCTTCCAATATCCCAAATTACCGAAACAATCTTTTAGTAACTTAAGGAGCAACTCATTTCCATCATCACAGTCTAAATCTGAAGAACAGAAGTGACTGAGGAAAAATGAAACACACACAGAAGCAGAAAGTAATTGGAGTTAAATATTACTCAACCTAACAAGTGCCGGTAAAACATGTATGCATGAAATTCATAAATGAAGATCAAGTGAGGAAAGAAAACCTTACCTTGGAGTACCCAAAATCGCATATCTTTAAACGAGGTGCCGAGCTTCCATCCAGCAAAGTGTTTTCCAGCTTCAAGTCCCGATGACATACTTGCTTCGTGAAGAGACATATTATAAGAAGACTGATACATCAGACATAATGTTCAAAAGAGTAATACTAATACTAATACATTGCATGTCATATATACTACAACATTTCAGTGCAGTGTAAACTCAATTTAGATTGGACAGAGCAGAAAGGGGAAAATGTTCAATTACCATAGCATGGCAATAGCTGACCCCGGATATGAGTTGCTGAAAGAAGAATCGAGCCTGAATCATAACAACAGGTTACAAACTTGCGTAGGGAACAAATTCGAAGTACAAACTTATAACGTTCAGGTGTAGAACAAGTAAACAAATTAAATAAGAACCTCATCCTCAGTAAAACGTCCAGCATTGCAGATTTTCTCAAAGAGCTCTCCCCCAGATGCATATTCCATTACAATAGCAAGATGAGTAGGTGTTAAAATTACCTGCGTGAAATTATATAGAACGTTACAAATAAACTCGATTGCCCCTCCTCTGTATAGAAACATCGTAGAATATACAATTATAAAAATATTAAGTTTTTCAAAAAATGGTCGTGGTTGTGGTTTTATCGTATTGAAATTGAAGATAAATGCGATCACAACAATGGTTGCAGACACCCCAAAAACATTAAAGTTGCCACCAAAATCACGGTCACAGAAAATAGTGGCTAAATTCAGCCGAAGCGACAACAAATGCAGTCATGGACACTGCAAAAACGTTGGCAATTGCGGTCGTGGACACTCCAAAAACCTTGACGTTGTGACCAAAAACTCGGCCGCAAACCGTTTTTTAAATAAAACCCTAGAAAAATATAACTAACCTCTTTAAACCTAACAATGTTAGGATGCCTCAGAGACCTGTGATTGATAATTTCCCTCTTCACATTTTCATCAATCTGCGAGACAAAACAACACACACAAAAAAAATCAGTCAGCAACTTCATCAGAGTAAGAAACACCAAACGAATGCCGTAAGGAAAAAAATTCTAAAAAAAGAAAACACAAAGAAATAGCAACAAGTACCGAAACAAAAATGGAAACACGGAACATAACAAAAATAGCATCACACGTCAGCAACAACAATTAAGGAAACAAAAACAATTAAAGCAACTCGATCATGTGATGTGAGCAAATGAGCAATCAGTTAATTTTCCATTTCCCCCCTCTTTGCCCTCACACCAAAAAAAAAAGCGTGAAAACAAGAAATTTACCAAAACAAGGGGCAACAGCACCAACCAAGAAAACAAAACGAAAAAAAAAAAACAGAAAAAGAAAAGTTTGTTTGGGTCATTGGTTCATTCAGACAAAAACAACAACCTTATCACCCCTTTCGATGTACTTGACGGCGACGAGTTCCTTGGTTTGTTTATCCTGCATCAGCCTCGCCACGCCGAAATTTCCGGACCCGATGTCGCGGACCAGATCGTAACGGTCGCTGTCGTGCATTATCGGCATGTCCATGCCCGGTCCGACCGTCAACGCCGCCCGATCCATTCAAATAATCCGAACCGGAAACAAAAATAAAACAACGCCAATAACGGATTTTCTTTTTTTTTTCTCGAACCGCGCTTACATGAGAGAACAGGAAACGGCGTCGTTAAGGGGCGACGGTTTAAGAAGTGAAGAGGAAGAGGAGAGAAGGGAAGACTTTGAAAGAAATGAAATGACGTGTTGGTGAGGGGAAAGAGAAGAGAAGAGATAAAAAAAATTATAATAGTGGATTGGGTTGGATCGGAAGCAAGCAACTGCAAGTATTAAGCAAATTGGTGGAACCAACAACGAGACAGCAAAACGGTGCCGTTATCTCTCTCTGCTTGAGATGACGCACCTTGTGCTCGTTGCCGCGTAAGCAATTTTGTCGTCTTTCTCTCTTTTTTCATTCTCCCTCACTCTGTCTCGTTCACCCTTTACTCATTATTTTACTCTTCTTTCTTAGATATTTTTATCACCACCACACAAATATCTTTTCTCTTTCACCAGATATCCATATCCAGTGTTTGAGTTTTTTTTTTCAATATATAAAAGTGTCACTATGGATAGGCATTTCTAATAATAGGAGAAAACTTAAATTCAGTTCATTGAGTATTGAGTGTTGTTTGAATTGTTATTTAATCAATTTTATATCAAAATTGTTAGGACCAACTTAAAACTTTAATTCTCAGTTGTTAGTTTAAATGATATTTAATTTTCGGTTTGAATCTTATGAAAAAGAAAAATATGATTAGGAAGAAAGAATTTTATTAAAATTGATTAACTAAATTTTCTAACAAAATTTAATCATCGATAAAATTAATAAATATTGCATGCGGTCAATAACCTCCTAAAAAAATTATATTTAAGTCTAGTCATTTCTAAATCTAACAAGTTAATGATATATTTAGATTTGAGACAGAAATTCACTTAAAAAAAATTAATACATATATAATTTGAATTCAATTATTTGAGTTTTGTAATTGACTTGTTCTGCCATTAGAATTAAAGTTTTATATTAATAATTTATATAACTTTTTTTATGAAAATTGTTATTATACAAATTATCAAGCTGAAATTCTAATTCTAATTAAAAAAATAACACAAAAATATTTAAAACTTATCTCTAAGTTTTGTCATTTCTAATACTGACTAATAGAATGTTAATGGTATCTTAAGATTCATGGTAGAAATTTACCTAAAAATATAGTGCTATATATATAGGCCTAAATTATAAATAGTTTTTTTCCTATCATTGTTATTCAATTATCTAATGAATGACAATTGGCAAGAGATCTAGATCAAACAAGATTCTAGTAGCATTACCTACTAAACAGAATTTTTATAGCGTAAAAGACTTAAAAAAATCGAACCTCTATCCATGAAAAGAAGAAAGTTAATTTCAAATCCTTTCGAGTTTATCCAAATTAGGGTAATTAATGTTATTCAGTGTAACTATAGTAAATTATTATTACCAGTCTAGCTATTTTTATTTAACTTTTTTTGAAAATTGTTAAAATAAAATTAAGTGCTAATGATGAAAGTTATGTTCGAAAGATTTATTTGCAAGTAATTGGCTTCTTTTTAATTTATTTGTAAATTGTTGTGTTGATTAGATTAGATAGGGTTGGGTGTATGTTACTATCATACTACAGGCACAGCCACCTGAGGCGTTTGGCCTCTGATAACACTTAAAAGAAGAAAAAAAAAATAAAAAAAAAGCTTTTGGCTTCTACGGGTAATAAGGTGAAAGAGCGAAACTGCTCGGGAATGATCCACTGAAATGCGTATTAGGTTCGTGTGAATCAGATGGTTAATGTTGGTTAATCATGATTTATTGAAAGGAGATATAAAATTAATTTAATGATTAATATAAGGAAAAAGAAATATTGTAAGTTTCAATCTCTCCAATTAAAAAAATTAATAAATTAACATTTTAACATTAATCTATTAAAAAAATCATGATTTAACCAAGTAAAGGAAAAGAAAAGCGAAACATGATGATGTGGTCATGGGAGATGAGAATGTCTTTAATGTGCGGCAAGAAAAGTCATTTTCAGTCCACAGACAAGAAAAGCTAAACATTATTTTATAATGATACATCATTAATTAATCACTAAGTTAAATGGTCAACGTATGCTAAATTAAACATTGACTCAAAATTATAAATTATTTTAAATTTGGAAACTAAAATTTTTTCAATGAGAGAACCATATGTTGAAAGCGCACCACGTTCACGGTCCACGTTCTTTTTATATTTTATTATTTTAGAAAATTTAGTTATTTTTGTATCTGGTCCATTTTCCATCCACCTTTGTAAATATATTTGCAACCACCTTCAGTAACAAATCACGTACCCATCCTTTGTCTTACGTACTGATAACTTCCTATCTCACGTTCTGATAACAAGTTGAACTCTGTGATGGACAGACTCTATAAATAGGATGAGGTGCTCTCAGTTTTGTATCACCAAACCCACTTCTCTATTCAGAAAAAAATACACCATCTATTCAGAGTGAGTAAGGGTCTGGAAGAACAAAACTGTCTTTCAGGTTCGTGTGTGCGCCGCTTCGTGTTCAATTTGCAATGGCTAGAGGTACGTTCGTAATATTTTTAATTTCCACTGTTTGATCTGAATATGTCATTTAAATTTATTTGCATGTTTAGATCTATATATGTATATTTTTACACCATAATCACAAATTAAGATGATTACAATGAGTTTTGGGTTTGTTGTAATGATTACATATATTTGTAATTGATTAAATCGAGCCTAGGGACTCTATTGTTAACCCAAGCTCTATTGTAATCAATTACAATGACCAAACCTATGTTATAGAGTCTGAATTTGGGGAAACGGTTTGTATGAAAGTTGTAATAGTGGATGTTAGCTAACTAATTACTTTGATTTCACTTAAAAATATTGGCTATAACTGTAGAAATGATCAAATTAGTGGATAAAGGTCAAGTTGTGGTAATAAGTAAAAGTTTCACATATATTGTAATTTTAGGCATAGTATGCTTCCAAACTAAATCTTTGGGTAAACATAAAAGTTGGAGATAATGTTCTCAACTTTCAAATGAGACAAGAACCAACTAGATTGAGTTAGTGTATCTTTATTTATCATGTTTATAAGCTATGAAGGTCATAAGTGTAAAATAGAAAATGAATGAGATAGTAACCCAAAACTCATGAAATGCTTTGATAAACTTAAATATGAAGTGAAAAGTGTTTATAAGGGTATATTGATGCATAATTATATGATTTGATTGGTCTATGCTCTTATTGTTGGTGAAATGAATTATATTGATGATGAGATAATTATGTTAAATGATAATGTCTTTAGTTGTGTTGGTTGATTTCTTGATGATGATAATATGAACATGATTTGATGAGGTGAATATGGTGATGTTGATAAGATGATGATAATGGATAATAATCTTTCCTTGTGACCATCCATATGTGTTGGAAGGGTTAGCTATGACCTTTGGGAAGGTTTTTGTTGAAACGAAAATGATATACTTGGGAGGGTGAGTTCCACGCCAGAACTTTGCTTCACTAAAGAAACAGGAGGTCTTGCCTAGTAAGGCATCCTCCTAAGTATCACCTGATGGAAGCTTGTTTGAGAAACTTCTATAGAGGCTGGATCTTTGAGCTTCAATGAAATCCTTCAATGGTGATTTTCTGCCATGGAGTTGCAGTGGAAGATAAAGGAGAAGAGGTGAGAGGAGGCGCCATCTACTAAAGAATAAGCCATGGAAGGAGAAGTTTCACCACCAAGAGAGTGCCTTGGATAAGAAGCTTAGAGTGGAAGCTTCAATGGAGGAAAAGAATGAGAGAGAGAGAGAGAGGGGGGGGCATGAAATTGAAGGAGAAAAATAGGGAGAGAAGTTGAACTTTGAAGTGTGTCTCACAAGTTTCACATTCATCAAAGTTATGACAAGTGTTACACATGCTTTTATTTATAGCCTAGGTCACTAACTAAATGAAAGCTTCCTTGAGAAGCTTCCTTGAGAAGATAGAGTTTAGCTACACACCTCCTCTAATAGCTAAGCTCACCTCCTTGAGAAGCTTCCTTGAGAAGCTAGAGCTTAACTACACACACCTCTCTAATAGTTAAACTCACCCCATGTCAAAATACATGAAAATACAAAAAATTCCCTACTACAAAGACTACTCATAATGCCCTGAAATACAAGGCTACAACCCTATACTACTAGAATGGCCAAAATACAAGGCCAAAAAGAAGGAAAACATATTCTAATATTTACAAAGAAGAGTAGACCTAACCTTGGCCCATGGGCTCATAAATCTTCCATGAGGTTCATGAAAACCCTAGGGCCTTCTTTAGTCGCTCTAGCCCGATCCTCTTGGAGTCTTCTATCCAATACCCTTGGGGGATAGGATTGCATCATCTCCTCCCCCTTGGAAAGGATTTGACCTCAAATCCAGCGGTTCTTGATACTCTGGGCTTCTTCCCTCGACACCTGTAAAAAGAATAAAAACATATATATTAGTGATGTAGGGTATGTTAGAGTAGGGTAAGGTCGGAAAACCCCTTTCCTGGGCATCTTTGCATGAGGGAACATGGTTCCTCACCAACTCAATGAGTGGTGCTATAAGTATAGAAAAATATGGACAAACCTTTTGTAAAAGTTTGTTAAGTCATGGAAGCCCCAAATTTTCCTTATACTTGGTGGAGTGGGCCACTCAGAAATGACCTTTATTCTCTTAGGGTCCATGGGAACCCCTTGATCACTATTTAAAAAATTAAGGAAAGTAATGCAATAAAACATACCTTTATCTATATTTTCATGTTGATTATTCCTACAAAAAAAGTACAACAAACCTAAGGTGTCCCATATGAGCACCTAGGTTTGTATTGAAACCAAAAATAAGAACACACCTACCTAACGAGTCCCTATGTACACGAATCATGAAGATGTTGGGTGCATGAGTGATTTTACAAAAGAGGGTTTCACCACTCAACACATTCATCATATCACCTATTTTAGGGATTTGGTGCCTAATAATACCTATTTTAGGCACCAACAAAGCACAAGGATTTAAGCTCTTACGAACCAAACTCTCATCCAACAACTCCTTTACTTGAGGAATAACCTCAAGCCTAAGAGGTGTGGTAGTGCTAACAAGTGTCTTTTCACAAAGGAGAAGATGTGAAGGTTGTCTAAGAGGGGAAGTTTCTTTAATGTTTGTCTTTATTTGAAAATGACTTTCCTTCTTAGCTAACCTCTTGGAGGAGACACTTACCTCCTTGCACTCCTCCTTAACCATTAAAGGTTGTCCTTCTTCTTGGGGGTAGATTTCTTCACTAGATTCTTCCCCTTTTGCTTCTTCACTTTCACTAGAGGAAGGTGAAGTAGTAGCCTCATCTTGGCTACTATAAATGTCTTGGCCCCTCATAATCATGGTTTTCTTAGTGGGGCATTGAGAAGTAATGTGTCCTCTTCCAAGACATTTAAATCACTTTATAGAGCTAGTCTTCTCTTGCATACTAGCCTTAGGGGGTTGCTTTTCTATTGCTTTCCTATTGCCTTGACCTTGGTCTTTCTTTGGATAAGAGTGAGAGCCATAAGATTTTGAAGTAGACTTTCTTTTAAGTTGTTTCTTTTCCCTTATTTCCAAATCCAAGTAAGCCTCTAGATTATCCTTCCCATGGAAGTATAGGAGGTTAATGTTAGCCTTTTGAGACTTTCTTTCCTTTTCTCTCCTATAGGAGTGAGGTCTAAGATGTGACCTATTCCTTCCTTCATAATAGTCACAAAGTTCTTCACTTAGGCTCTTGCAAGAGTCATGACTATAATAGGAGGCATGTTTTTCTTTTCTTAACTCTTTTAGTATTTTTTTTCTTTCTTCTTCCTTTATTTGTTCCCTCTCATCTTGATTTATTTCTACCCTCTCTTTTTCTTTTTCTTTTCTTTCAAGTTTTTTTTCCATAACTTGAGGGAACTCAACTCATCTAAGATTCTAGATAGAGGGTCCTTATGACTAGTACCCTCACCATTAACACTAGATGAATGATGACTGATGTTGGTTCCTAAGTTGTGGTTCTTTCTTGTTGGGGGTTTGCAAAAGGTAAAAGCTAGGGTTCCAAAAAAACTTAAGATAAGCATGATAAGCAAGAAGAAAGTATTATGCAATAACAAGATAAACTAGGCGTGACTAGTAAAGAAAATAAGCTATGAAAGTAAGCAAGAAATTAAAGTCCAAGAAATGTAAACTAGGCAGATCCTAAGAGTGTTTGGATGACCACATTTAAGGTTCCCAACAAAACACTCACTATCCTAAGGGATAATTGCCTAAAATTATTACACACAAATGGAAGTTTGGTAACCTATTGGAGGCTCCCAACACACTTCCAATGAAAGGCCTTTTTGTTACAAAATTTGAAAGCAATGAAGGTAAGTTAATTGTCAATTACAAAGTTACAAAAAAGTCTTCAATTTTGGTGGCTGTTCTCTCTTTGGTGTTTCACTCAATTTGGAGTGCTTCTTAGTCCAATAGCTCTTAAGATGGTTGGCCCCTTGCTTCTTGACTCAAATTCTTCAAGGGATGGCACCAATCCTCCTTTTTAATTCCCTATATGGCAACTCACAAACAAGAAAACAAACAGACAAGCAATAACCAAAGACCAAAAAATGAAATGAAAGATAAACCAATAGAGTTTTAAGAAGAAAAATTTTCAAGGATTATTCAACAATTAAAGCAATGAAAAGCACATAAAAGCAAGCTAGGACTCAAAGAGGAACCTAGAATGGCTCTAAATTAGAGTAAAAAAACTATAAAAAAAAGACTCAATAAACCTCTAGTTTTGACACTTGTTTTCACACTACTTTTCAATTGAAATTTCAGAGCTAAGATTTGTATAAAATAGGCACCAATTATAGAACAAATTTTGAGCCAAAACAACAAGCACATTTCCCTTTAACTTTTTTTTCCTGGACAGTGATTTTCCTGTCAACTTGTGTTATTTTTCTTATTTTTTCCTTTTATCCAAATCACTTGGTTCTTTTTTTAATTTTTTTCTAGATGTATAGAAATTTCAGTAAAAATTTTAGCTCAAAATTCGCATCGACCAATTCCTAGTAGTTTTTACCAATTCGTATATTCAAGCTGCCAACACCAGTGATTTCATACTTCAAATTTTTAAAGCATAGTATATTGATTGCCTTAGATTTACTTTCAACCTTCCTATGTATGTTGAACTCACTAGGCTTGTTTACCACAGTTTTAGGAGTTTAATATTCACTTAGGATCAAAATTTCAGCCAGTAATTCAATCATCAAAACTCAAATTTACAATAGACACAATCATAAGGAAACTAAAAGTTCAAGAAAAGGTTCACAATCAAAGACTCTCTAAGAATTTTGCATGAACATGTTAAGGAATAATTAACATGCAAGGTTTGACTCAAATCAACTAATAGACTAAAATAATTCCACACACTCATGAACAAATGAGTTAGATAAAGAAACAAGAAAAATAAAATTCAGCACAAGATAAGAAATTTTATGTGACAAGTTTCATGACTAGACACGACTTCTATGACAAAACTACAATAGGTGAATAAGTCACTCTAGATTTTTGAGGTTTTCTTCTACTTTAATGTTTTTGTAAGAATTTTATGGTTTAGGTTTCATCCACAAAAAATAGAAAGACAAAACTCAAAGGAACCTAAACTCAACGTAATTCATGGTTCAAGAACAAGAACAAGAAATGTGAACCATAGAAAATCAAACTAACTTCTATAGCAAGTTTAATCGGTGGAAATTCTAAAGAATCATGTTAACAACATTTAGCACAAGACATGTGATGAGATACATGGAGAAAAATGAAGAAACAACAATGGAGGAGAAGGTAAAGCTGAAAATTAATGGAGGTTTAAGGAGCACCTACTTGAAGCTCTTGTGCTCTGATTACCACTTGATGGAAGCTTGCTTGAGAAGCTTCTATGGAGGCTGGATATTCAAGCTTCAATGAGATCCTTCAATGGTGATTTTCAGCCAAGGAGTTGCAGCAGAAGATAAAGGAGAAGAAGTAAGAGGAGGCGCCATCTACTAGAGAATAAGCCATGGAAGGAGAAGCTTCACCACCAAGAGAGTGCATCTTGGCTGCTTCTATTTATAGCCTAGGTCATGTTAGTCGTCTTATACAACTAACTTTTGTATAGAAAACATTTTTCAAAACTTGTATAGTTTTCCCAATTTATAGTTATTTTGTAGGGATTTGTAAATAAATCTTGTTTTATTGTTATAGCTATCTCTAGAATATTTTCAATTTGATTTAATGATGAAATCTGTTCAATTTCAAGTTAAAAGAGGCTAAGTCTTGAAGTGCTAAAAGTGGTAGTTGCGCTCACCATTTGGGCTCAGCGTGCATCCACCGCTAAGCGCAGCTTCAGTGCGCTTAGCGTGACAAGAGAATCTGGCAAAACATAAATATCAAGGCCGCGCGCTAAGTGCGAGATCTGCTCACTAAGCGTGATGGTTATCTTTAGCCAGGCTCAACGCATGACTGGCGCTAAGCTCAAATCCACTAACTCGTGCTAAGCGCGAGGGTGGCGCTAAGCACGACGTCGCGAATTCAGAGCCTATTTAAAGCCTGATTTGTCATAATTAGGGTATGAATTTGGAGACCAAAGCTGCATACTTTTGCACAAAATTCGAGATAGTGCTCTGGAGGCAGTAGAGAGGCAGCAACTAAGCAAGGGAGTTAGGGTTCATCACTTTGAGAGATTAGAGAGTGTTTGAGTGATTGTGAGGTGCCAAGAAGAGAAGGAGGGATCCCCCTTCTTGTGTAAGCAACAATTTCTCTGTACTCTCAATCTCATCTGCATTAGGGTTCCTTTTATGGCTGGTTAAACACCTTAGTTGGGGATTTCTAAGGAACATCTGATGTAATTACTTTAATATCTAATTAATTGTGTTTTATGTGTTCAATGCTTCTTTCAATGCTTAATTTCTGCATGCTCTTGGTTTGATCACCCATTTGTGTGTACAGTTAGGTGACTTTAGCATTGGGAAATGTACTATTGCCTTAGAACTTGACAAAAGTAGGACTGAATAACCACATTACCAGGGCTGGATTGTTGGGGTTTTGGTTTTTTGAATATGTTGTTACGATAATGCTGTTTAAGTTAAGCCTAGTCTTACAAGAGGGATATGCGGACGAAGCTTAGGTTAAATTAGTCTAAACTTATGAGGGATCGAGGTTTAGTACTTTAGGCTACAACATAGAATACAAGAACATGATTAATTAGAGAAATATCCTCATATGCATCAACTTGTTTGTTAGAAAGACCCAACGCTTTTTACCTATTGTTGTCAATTTTTACTTGCATTTACTGTTTTTACCATAGAAGTAGTTTATTTCTATTTCTAACCATCGATTATCAATGTTGTTCCAACAATGCCTTACTTCTAAATAAAACTCTTTCTAATAAGCAAGTTCCCTGAGTTCGATACTCGGATCACTCCGTTTTAATTTTAAATACTTGACGACCCGGTGTGTTTTCCGGTGTTTCATTTCCCTTGAATATATTTGTTGAAAATTGGAGAAAAAGGAACCATATTGGAAAATGAACAGGTCATTAACTAAATGAAAGCTTCCTTGAGAAGCTAGAGTTTAGCTACACACCCCTCTAATAGCTAAGTTCACCTCCTTGAGAAACTTCCTTAAGAAACTTCCTTGAGAAGCTTCCTTGAGAAGCTAGAGCTTAGCTACACACACCCCTCTAATAACTAAGCTCACCCCATGCCAAAATACATGAAAATACAAAAAAGTCCCTACTACAAAGACTACTCATAATGCCCTGAAATACAAGGCTAAAATCCTATACTACTACAATGGCCAAAATACAAGGCCAAAAAGAAGAAAAACCTATTCTAATATTTACAAAGAATAATGGACTCAACCTTGCCCCATGGGCTCAGAAATCTACCTTGAGGTTCATGAGAACCCTAGGGCCTTCTTTAGTCGCTCTAGTCCAATCCTTTTGGAGTCTTCTATCCAATACCCTTGGGGGATAGGATTGCATCCCAAGAGGTTTATCCAATACCTAGGTTTTGATTTTGAAAGGCATGTCGAAGTGGGGAGAACTACATCCTAAGAGGTTTAGTGACTTTTCAATGTATATGGGATGAATTGTTATTGATGGTGAAACTTGGCTACTTGAGACCAACCATGAGTAAGATGGTTGATACGGATGAGTTGTACTGAAACTCTCAAAGAATCTAATTGTAGTAGTTGTTATTGTTGTGAGTAGACACATATGTTGGGAGTGCTTGGTGGGCCCTCAACCTAGTGCTAGAGGTTATCGATGGTGCGTAACTGGAATAAGCCTATAAAATGGATGGGTGGATGAATCCCTAGATAGGTTAAGGTCTTTGCAAGCCTTACCCAAGTAAACCACTACCTACACTCGTCCATTTTCGATAAAACCATACTTCCTCCGCAGGATTAATTTGAGTCTCCCTGAATGGTCAAGGTGTGACCATGTTAAGAGATCTACTTGTGTTTATCACTCAAAAGGTGAAATCTCCATGGAATCAAGTTTTTTTTTGGTGTCAATGATTGATGGACTGGTGATAATGATGTTTGATGGATAAATCATGGTGATGATGATTGAGTGACTGATGATGATGGTGTATGATGACTAAATCTTCATATAATGATTAATGCATTGATGATTGTTGTGATATTCTTTGTTATGTGGATTCTAAGACTTATGTTTTATGTATGATTTCTACATATTATTGTTAATGCTTTAATTACGTTAGGATTTACGTCAACCAAGTGTAACCGAATCCCAATTTTAGTATTGAACCAAAGCTTAGGTCATCTCCGAAGGGAATAATGCAAGGATGAATATTCAAATTAAAACCTTTTGGATAAAGATATTTTTGTGTTTTTATATTTTAAACTACCTAAAACAAAACTAATCATAACAAAAAATAAAAGATATATCCTTTTAGAGAGATTAATGTGCTGAAAAATTAATAACAAAAATTAAAAGAAAATATTGTAGACAAAAACAATAACATTAAGATGCTAAGATTGCACTCAAAATCCCCCTATTTGTTGCAATTCCTCACACTTCTATGTCGTTATATCGTTCATCTCCAATTTATTAATATATTATATCCTTAACCCCTTAGGTGATAGACCCTAAATCACTTGCCAAACCAACATAAGCAATCAACATTATCGTTTGAGAATTAGTGAGACTTAACCAAGATTATTCTATCCCTAGAGATAACCCCAATTAAGTATCCGATTTTGTTCGGGTTTCAACAAGACTTGCCAAAGTGCACGTCAATTCCTGGAATCATCTATGGTTGCACAAACTCACAAAGCATTAAGTATAGAAGGCAAATAATGAACTCTAACAATATATTAATGTGAGAAAATTACATCAAATAGGGTTCAATCATTTCCTCTCCTAGCTTAGAAAGAAACTAGCCACTCACGAAATACAAGAAGAGAGAAGAGAATGGGTTTTTTTAGTGAAGGGTGGTGTATAGAGGTGTGTTTCCTTGTTGTTTCCTATGCCTCGATATTTATAAAATAATAGATCTGTTTAATAAAGGCAAATAATCTCCTTAATTTACAAAATAATATTATCCATACAAGGAAATTATCTCTTCAACTGATATAATTTATTTTAATTGTTGCAATTATCTTCCAAGTGATTTTCTTCATTTATCTTGGAGCTATATCTCCATAATTATCTATGTTTTAAATTAATTCAGTTTCTGGACACACTGTCTGGTGCGCTCCTTGCTTAAGCGAGATATCTTCTGTAAAATTTCATATTCTCCTCTGTTTGAGCTGGCTTGAGCGGCCTATACCTTGCCTGAGCGAGGCTACCTTGTAAAGTTGCCTTATTTCTCTATAAAAACTCACAAAATCATATTAAAACTTCTAAAATCATAATTCTTATCTAAAATATATTTAAAACTGAAAATATAACAAATTTGATTCAAACACAAGGCCTAAAGTAAACTAAAGTATCAAATAAACATCCCAAATTACATATGAAAATACAATAAATTTGACGTTTATCAATTATGTTATATATGTGATGATGGTAGATCATGTTTTAATTGCTAAGTTTTAACCTGTTTTAGTAGACTTGTTTTTTTTTTGTAAGCTTACCTTTATGTTGTTGTAGGAGTGGCCTGTGCTTGTGATGATCCCGCATCTGATGTACGTGGGGAGCAGATGGATAAAAGGTGGTCTTTTGTCTTTGGAGACTCCATAGGTATACGTATTTGACATGAAGATGTTGGATCAAATGGCCTCAGAATAATTAAGAAGGGGGGGGTTGAATTAATTATTCCTAAACCTTTACTAATTAAAAATTTACTCTTTTTTTTCGAACAAGAGGCATTTCAAATTGACTTATCAGATCATTCACTTTGTCATAGTCATTGTTAGCCTTGTCTAGTTTTTCATTTAAAAGAGTAGGGAAGAAGGAGGCAAACACACAAGAGTTTTATACTGGTTCGGCAACAACCCGTGCCTACATCCAGTCCCCAAGCGACCTGCGGTCCTTGAGATTTCTTTTCAACCTTGTAAAAATCCTTTTACAAGCAAAGATCCACAAGGGATGTACCCTCCCTTGTTCTCTTTGAACAACCTAGTGGATGTACCCTCCACTAGAACTGATCCATAAGAGATGTACCCTCTCTTGTTCTTAGTCAACACCCCAAGTAGATGTACCCTCTACTTGTACCACAAAGGATGTACCCTCCAATGTGTTAAGACAAAGTTCTCAGGCGATTAGTCCTTCAAAACTTTGTGAAGGGGGAAACAAAAGAATTCTCAGGTGGTTAGTCCTTTGAAATCTTTTGTTTTAGGGAAAGGGAAGAATCAAAAGAATTCTCAGACTGTGTCGTTTTGAATTGTTTGACAAGGGAGAAGGGAGACACAAAAGAATTCAGACAGTTAGTCCTTCATTCTTTTGGAAAAGGGAGAAGAGAGACACAAAAAGAATTCAGGCGGTTAGTCCTTGGCAAATTCTTTTTGGCAAAAGGAGAAGGGAATGAAAAAGATGAATAACACAATTTTCAAGGTTTGAAAAACCAGAAAACTTTGGAAAGCTTTTGGCAAAGGAAGAAGAAGAAGAAGTTCAAAGAGATTCAGAAATCAATTGGCAAAAGTTTGTTGTCTAAAGAATGAATGAATAAAATGCAAATCAAAGCCTTGCATTTATAGACTCTTCAAGTCTAGTCAAGAGACCATTAGAAGAGTTATAACCTTTAGAAAAAACTTAAAAACCATTTGGAAAAGTTATAACTTTTAGAAAAACTTGAAAACTATTGGAAGAGTTACATCTTTTGATTTTGTTTAGAAACTATCACTGGTAATCGATTACCAAATCAGTGTAATCGATTACACAAAGTTTTTTTGTGAAAGGATGTGACTCTTCACAATTAAATTTGAATTTCAACATTCAAACACACTGGTAATCGATTACCAAATACTTGTAATCGATTACAACATTTTGAAATTAATTGGAATGTTGTAAATTCAGTTTGAAAGTTTTTTGAAAACCATTTTGCTACTGGTAATCGATTACCAGAGAGTAAAAACTCTTTGGTAAAAGGTTTTGAGAAAAATTCATATGCTACTCAGTTTTTGAAAAAACTTTTTAATACTTATCTTGATTGAGTCTTCTCTTGATTCTTGAATCTTGAGTCTTGAATCTTGACCTTGATTCTTGGAACATGAATCTTGAAACTTGATTCTTGATACTTGAATTCAACTTTCCTCTTGATCCTTGAAGTGTACTTGATTCAATCTTGAACTCATTCTTTGATTCTTGAGATCATCATCTTTGTTATCATGAAGTATTCTTAACTTTTGAGCTTTTTGTCATCATCTTTGTTATCATCAAAACTCTTTGAATCAATCTTGATTCATCGTGAAGCTTGCTTCTACAGAAGACACATTATCCATTTTTGTTTCTCTTTAAAGTTATGTTTATATGCATGTATTGAGAAGATTTAAGTTACTATGATGTTGTATATATATATCACGTGATGTTTCTTTTTGGTGTTGTGCATTTTTAGCCTTTGGCCTTTGAGACGCGAAAAGTTTACAAATACTTTCATAAATAAATTAATTGAAGAGTTTTAAATTGATTAAAATAAAGTCTTCCGCTTGAGATAGTTCATAGGTCCATGTAACAATGTTGGATCTTACATATATCCTATTAGAATCAATTATGTCTTTTGGGAACAAACCTTGGGGAATAGGTCTGTTATATCTTCTATTGTATAGCTTTGATTGTTTGTTTTGTTACAGGTACCCTTCCTATAGTCAAGTATGATGATTTAGGGGGTCCCAATTGTGTGTTGGATCTCTAACTTGAGTTAGAAAATCTTTTGTTTGTGTTGTCTAGTCCAGTAGAAGTGGCTACAATGCGATTGTGAGATTGATCACCTCAAAATCATGTTTAGGCACTGAAGGTGGGAGATGACGTTGTATGGCATACTTATTGAAAAATAAGTGCATATTCTCTGATGCAATCCTATCCCTAAGGGCATTGGATAGAAGACTCCAAGAAGATTGAGCCAAAGATGCAGGAGAAGGCCCTAGGATTCTCATGAGCCTTAGGGTATATTTTGGGCCCATGGGCTCAGTATGAGCCCACTTATCTTTGTACATATTAGATTAAGATTTCATTATTTTTGGGCCTTGTATTTAGGGCTCCATAGTGTAGGGAGGGTACCGTAGTAATGTAGGATTTTTCAGCCGTTGTATTTTAGGGCACCTAAACTAGTTTTTGTATTAGGGGTAGTTTTGTGATTTCACATGTATTAAGTGCACTTTTTGATGTGTGTGAGTTGGGAGATAAATTTAATTGAATTGGGAGAAGCCCAATCCAATTAAATTTTGGACCATCTTAAGGGGGAGGTAAGCATTTGCTTGCTACACCCCATAGCCATATCTTATAGTCACACTATGTGCATGTCCTTCACTTAGTGGAGAATCTTGGACTTGATCTTGGATTAGTGGGCTGAACCATAACTAAAATTCACTAATTATAATTAGTGAAATTTTGGCTCCAAATTTGGATCCACCAATTTAAATTCAAATTCAAGTGAAATTTGAATAGAAATTCAAATTTCCCTCCAATTTTGAGTGACACTTAGGCTATAAATAGAGACCTTGTGTGTGCTTTTTTTCAACTTTAGACCTCTTTTGAGGCATAAAATTTCGTGCTCCTTGTCTCCTTCTCCCTCCACTCATCTTCTCCTACCTTCAAGCTCTTATCCATGGCTTCCTATGGTGGTGTGGTTGTTCTTGACTCATCTTCTCCTTGACGTGGCATCTCCAATCACATTTTCTCCTTCTCCATTCCGCTGCCATTGATCTTCAAGAAGCAAAGGACTCCATTGATGAAGAAGATCCAAGGCCTACAATCTCCACATGGAGCTACATCATTCTTTTTTGTTGTGTGTTGTGAAATCTTTTTTATGAAAGAATGATTGTTGCTTGTTGAACCATATTTAGTTGATTCTCTAAGGAGATCAGTGGTATGGTATTTGTTATGTGTTGAGTGCAATTATTCCCAGGAGAGAATAATTGTAGTCAATGAGTATACTTGTGTGATCTCACTATGATCCTTTACCAGTTTGCATTATTAGAAACTTATAGTGAGATAGAGGTTGTCGTAGTTCTTCGTGTGAGAACCCTCAAGTCTGTGGTGTATTGACCTAATGGTTTGTGATAGATGAAAACTTGAGTGAGGCCGAGGTGATGAACCAAATTTTGATCAGCTTTTTATGTGTAGTTCTAGGCCCTTATTACATGCATTTATCATATATGTTTTTGGCAGAACTCAAGGTTTACTGTTAGTCATGTTAGACAAGTGATCAAAGAGTGTTTTAAGGAAAATGAACTCAATACAAGAAAAGGCTGAAGAATCACAAACATGATGAATTTTGTACATACGGTAATTTTGCACTACTGTAATTTTGTACATGACCGATAATTTTATATGTACATGTGTTACTTTTGTTATGTAAATTTTGTCTAAGTTATGGAACTTATATATATTTTCAATGAACTTGTTTTGAGAGAAATAAAAGAGTGCATTTGAAAGTGATCAATGTATGAAATAAAATTCGAGAAGTTGAATGCATCGTCAAAGGAATTTATTTTGATAAATGATAAACGTCAAAATTACCATATTTTCATATGCATTTTTTGACGTTTATTTGTCATTTTAGTTAACTTTAAGTCCTATTTTGAATCAAATTAGCTTTAAATTCAATTTTTACTTTGTCTTACTTATAATTTTATGTTTTAGTTATTTTTAATGAATTGTTTTATAGTTTTAAAGCAAAAACAGGTCATTCTGGCCAGAGCTCTAGAGGCCTAAAATAAGAAGAAAGTTCTGGGAGGAGAAGTTGCAAAAATTAAAGATAAAAGCTAGGAAAATCAAGAGCAAGATATTTTTCAAGGATAAATCAACTGAAGAAGAAGAAGATAATTATTTGAATTCATTAGAGATATCATTTTTTTTATAATTTCTTGTAATTATCTCCTTAATTAAACCTAACTACAATTCTATAAATATGAGGCTAGACATTCATTGTTATGGTATAGAAGTCCCAAGAAATTCTTAAAATTATATTTTAGGCTTCCACCTATTAGACGCCTCCATTATTTCATTAGACACTTTAGGTTTCATTATATTATTTTTATGGGTGCAATTCATTCCACCTAGGAGAGGAAAGGATGAACCTTGTTTCGCTTTAATCCTATCAATTCAATACTTCATCTTGAGTTCTTCATTTGTTTTTGTACTTAATGCTTTCTTTTATTTGATTGACTATCTTATAGATGAATTCAGGAATTGACTTGCGCTTTGGTGAGCCTTATTGAAACCTGAACATGAATCAAGTACTTAATTGGGACTATCTCTAGGGACATAATAATTTTGGTTAAGCCTAGCTAATTTTCGACCGTTAATGTTAATTGCTTGTGTCATTTTGTCCAAGGGATTAGGTATCAAACAAGTAGTTAAGAATCTACGACCATACGAGAGCTGGAGTTGAATACATTAGTGAATTGGGGATGAGTAAGAAAGATTAGAAGAAAATTGTAAAGTTACAATGGATCAAGCGAATTTCAAGTTCAAACCTAGACATTCATTTATTAAGATCGACGTCACCATTCAAGTCAAGTATTTCTATCTTTACTTAATTATTTTATCATCATTTAATTTCTATTGCAATTTATTTTATGTTATTTATTTTGTGACAATCACAAAAAAATACAAAAACATAGTTCTTAGTTAAATAATTACATGAAATCCCTCATTTATTCCTTTGGGAGACAACTTGGACAATAGATTCAATTACTACATCATGATTGGGTTACACTTGGTCTGTAAGTTGAATCTAGCATGAAATAAAACCTTAATAAGTTTTTAGCGCCGTTGTCGGAGAATAAATGAATTTTCAAAAAAAGGGATTAATCAAAAGAGGATAACTCATAAGTGATTTACTTGTGGTTTTTAATTGTGATTCAAAACAGGATAACATGTAATAGTAGTGAAAATGTCTGATAAATGAAAAGTTTGATAATATTCAACTTGATGATGTGTTGTGATACTTGTGCTTTAAATTTGTTTCAAGACATGAAAGAAAATGATTGTGTAGCACAAATAACAATAATCGTAGACAGGTGAAGATTACATAGTGTGCATTGAAAGCTACATTTCCATGGGATTTAAAGGATGTCAAAGTGGGGTCAATGCAAGCAATTGTTAGATTTTTGGAATTGTAGACAAATCATTTAGAAGAGTACTTGAAACTCTCAGGGAAGGAATGACATGAAGACGTTGAATGATGAAGGAATAACATGAAGACCTTCAAAAATACACATCTAGATGGCATCCTTAGGACTTCAAACAACTCATGTTTGTCGCCAGTTTCATCATCCACCAGCCTTACCTTCTGTGGCTTCTCACGTTTATTGTTGTTAAACCCATATTTATGCTCTCCTCCCTTTATGTCTTGTTTTATCACAACTTTAACCGAATCTCCTATCTTCAGCACAGTTGAATCTCCTGTCTTATTCTCCAATGACACACTTTGATGGCCTGTATCTATTTTCTTCATATGTTCTAGTGCTTCAGCTTCAGAATGCATAGACCAATCTGAACTTTCCAGTGATAACCAAAGGTTTCTGCATCAACATTGACACTCTCCACCCTCTTTGGTTTATGCT